>NW_026734744.1:0-245945 GCF_949786415.1 Peromyscus eremicus
TCCATTTAGTGGACTGGGAAACAAACGCTAGCTCGCCTTACAAGAAACACACTCTGCTTTTGAGAAAAGAGCACTCTTCTACTCTACTGTGTTTCCTATGGGGTCCGAACAGCGAGTTTCCTCAGAACAAAAGAACTGTGCTTCCTACAAACACGGCCATATCTAGTTCAATTCTGCTTAGGAACCTGACAAGAACAGTAGAATCTCTTCAGTCCACTACACTGTACTTGCTGGGAACAGACGCCAGTGCTATTAGTCCTGTGTATGGCAATGGCAGCGCTATAGTGACTCTTCTTACCAGAAAACAACTCTTGCTCGTAGGACCAGAAACTGCATGTGATTCAAATCCATTTAGGACTGGGAAACAAAAGCTAGCTCACCTTACAAGAAACACACTCTGCTTTAGAGAAAAGAGCACTCTTCTACTCTACTGTGTTTCCTATAGGGTCCGAACAGTGAGCTTGCTCAGAACAAAAGGACTATGCTTCCTACACACGGGCCATATCTAGTTCAACTCTGCTTATGAAACTGACAAGAACAGTAGCTCCTCTTCAGTCTGATACACTGTACTTGCTGAGAACACACGCGAGTGCTATTTGTACTGTGTATGGCAATGGCAGTGCAATAGTGACTTTCCTTACCAGAAAAAAACTCTTGCTCGTAAGACCAGAAACTGCATGTGATTCAACTCCATTTAGGACTGGGAAACAAACGCTAGCTCGCCTTACAAGAAACACACTCTGCTTTAGAGAAAAGATCACTCTTCTACTCTACTGTGTTTCCTATAGGGCCAGAACAGTGAGCTTGCTCAGAACAAAAGAACTGTGCTTCCTACACACGGGCCATATCTAGTTCAACTCTGCTTAGGAAACTGACAAGAACAGTAGCTCCTCTTCAGTCCGATACACGTCCTTGCTGGGAACAGACGCGAGTGCTATTTGCACTGTGTATTGCAATGGTAGCGCAATAGTGACTTTCCTTACCAGAAAACAACTCTTGCTCTTAGGACCAGAAACTGCATGTGATTGAACTCCATTTAGGACTGGTAAACAAACGATAGCTCGCCTTACAAGAAACACACTCTGCTTTAGAGAAAAGAGCACTCTACTACTCTACTGTGTTTCATATGGGGTCCAAACAGTGAGCTTGCTCAGAACAAAGAACTGTGCTTTCTCCACACACGGGCCATATCTAGTTCAACTCTGCTTAGGAAACAAACAAGAACAGTAGCTCCTCTTCACTCCAATACACTGTATTTGCGGGGAACAGACGCGAGTGCTATTTGCACTGTGTATGGCATTGGAGCACAATAGTGACTTGTCTTACCAGAAAACAACTCTTGCTCCTAGGACAAAAAACTGCATGTGACTCAACTCCATTTAGGACTGGGAAACAAACGCTAGCTCAACTTCCAAGAAACGCACTCTGCTTTTGAGAAAAGAGCACTCTTCTACTCTACTGTGTTTCCTATGTGTTCCGAAAAGTGAGCTTGCTCAGAACAAAAAAACTGTGCTTCCTACACACATGGCAATATCTAGTTCAAGTCTGCTTAGGAACCTGACAAGAACAGTAGATCCTCTTCAGTCCAATACACTGTACTTGCTGGGAACAGACGCCAGTGCTATTTGTCCTGTGTATGGCAATGGCAGTGCAATAGTGACTCTTCTTACCAGAAAACAACTCTTGCTCGTAGGACCAGAAACTCATGTGATTCCACTCCATTTAGACTGGGAAACAAACTCTAGCTCGCTTTACAAGAAACACACTCTGCTTTTGAGAAAAGAGCACTCTTCTACTCTACTGTGTTTCCTATAGGGCCAGAACAGTGAGCTTGCTCAGAAAAAAAGAACTGTACTTCCTACACACACGGGCCACATCTAGTTCAACTCTGCTTAGGAAACTGAGAAGAACAGTAGCTCCTTTTCAGTCCAATACTCTGTAATTGCTGGGAACAGACGGGAGGGCTATTTGCACTGTGTATGGCAATGGGAGCGCAATAGTGACTTTCCTTACCAGAAAACAACTCTTGCTCGTAGGATCAGAACCTGCATGTGATTCAACTCCATTTAGGACTGGGAAACAAATGCTAGCTCGCCTTACAAGAAACACACTCTGCTTTAGAGAAAAGATCACTCTTCTACTCTACTGTGTTTCCTATAGGGCCAGAACAGTGAGCTAGCTCAGAACAAAAGAACTGTGCTTCCTACACACGGGCCATATCTAGTTCAACTCTGCTTAGGAAACTGACAAGAACAGTAGCTCCTCTTCAGTCCAATACACTGTACTTGCTGGGAACAGACGCCAGTGCTATTTGTCCTGTGTATGGCAATGGCAGCACAATAGTGACTCTTCTTACCAGAAAACAACTCTTGCTCGTAGGACCAGAAACTGCATGTGATTCAACTCCATTTAGGACTGGGAAACAAAAGCTAGCTCACCTCACATGAAACACACTCTGCTTTTGAGAAAAGAGCACTCTTCTACTCTACTGTTTTTCCTATGTGTTCCGAAAAGTGAGCTTTCTCAGAACAAAACAACTGTGCTTCCTACACACACGGGCCATATCTAGTTCAACTCTGCTTAGGAAACTGACAAGAACAGTAGATCCTCTTCAGTACAATACACTGTACTTGCGGGGAAAAGACGCGAGTGCTATTTGCACTGTGTATGGCAATTGGAGCACAATAGTGACTTGTCTTACCAGAAAACAACTCTTGCTCCTAGGACAAAAAACTGCATGTGACTCAACTCCATTTAGGACTGGGAAACAAACGCTAGCTCGACTTCCAAGAAACACACTCTGCTTTTGACAAAAGAGCACTCTTCTACTCTACTGTGTTTCCTATGTGTTCCGAACAGTGAGCTTGCTCAGAACAAAAAAACTGTGCTTCCCACTCACACGGCCATATCTAGTTCAAGTCTGCTTAGGAACCTGACAAAACAGTATATCCTCTTGAATCCAATACACTGTACTTGCTGGGAACAGACGCCAGTGCTATATGTCCTTTGTATGGCAATGGCAGCGCAATAGTGACTCTTCTTACCAGAAAACAACTCTTGCTCGTGGACCAGAAACTGCATATGATCCAACTCCATTTAGGACTGGGAAACAAACGCTAGCTCGCCTTACAAAAACACACTCTGCATTTGAGAAATAAGCACTCTTCTACTCTACTGTGTATCCTATAGGGCCAGAAGAGTGAACATGCTCAGAACATAAGAACTGTGCTTCCTACACAATGGCCATATCTAGTTCAATTCTGCTTAGGAACCTGAGAAGAACAGTAGATCCTCTTCATTACAATACACTGTACTTGCTGGGAACAGACGCGAGTGCTATTTGCACTGTGTATGGCAATGGGAGCGCAATAGTGACTTTCCTTACCAGAAAACAACTCTTGCTCGTAGGACCAGAAACTGCATGTGATTCAACTCCATTTAGGACTGGGAAACAAATGCTAGCTCGCCTTACAAGAAACACACTCTGCTTTTGAGAAAAGAGCACTCTTCTACTCTACTGGGTTTCCTATGGTGTCCAACAGTGAGCTTGCTCAGAACAAAGGAACTGTGCTTCCTACACACACGGCCATATCTAGTTCAAATCTGCTTAGGAACCTGACAAGAGCAGCAGATCCTCTTCAGTAAAATACACTGTACTTGCTGGGAACAAACGCCAGTGCTATTTGTCCTGTGTAGGGCAATGGCAGCGCAATAGTGACTCTTCTTACCAGAAAACAACTCTTGCTCGTAGGACCAGAAACTGCATGTGATTCAACTCCATTTAGGACTGGAAAACAAACTCTAGCTCGCTTTACGAGAAACACACTCTGCTTTTGAGAAAAGAGCACTCTTCTACTCTACTGTGTTTCCTATAGGGCCAGAACAGTGAGCTTGCTCAGAAAAAAAGAACTGTACTTCCTACAAACACGGGCCATATCTAGTTCAACTCTGGTTAGGAAACTGAGAAGAAAAGTAGCTCCTTTTCAGTCCAATACAATGTACATGCTGGGAACAGACGCCAATGCTATTTGCCCTGTGTATGGCAATGGGAGCACAATAGTGACTTTCCTTACCAGAAAACAACTCTTGCTCGTAGGACCAGAAACTGCATGTGATTCAACTCCATTTAGGACTGGGAAACAAACGCTAGCTCGCCTTACAAGAAACACACTCTGGTTTAGAGAAAAGAGCACTCTTCTACTCTACTGTGTTTCCTATGGGGTCCAAACAGTGAGCTTGCTCAGAACAAAAGATCTGTGCTTCCTAAACACACGGGCCATATCTAGTTCAACTCTGCTTAGGAAACTGACAAGAACAGTAGCTCCTCTTCAGTCCAATACACTGTACTTGCTGGGAACAGACGCGAGTGCTATTTGCACTGTGTATGGCAATTGGAGCACAATAGTGACTCGTCTTACCAGAAAACAACTCTTGCTCGTAGGACAATAAACTGCATGTGACTCAAATCCATTTAGGACTGGGAAACAAACGCTAGCTCGCCTTACAAGAAACACACTCTGCTTTTGAGAAAAGAGCACTCTTCTACTCTACTGTGTTTCCTATGGGGTCCGAACAGCGAGTTTCCTCAGAACAAAAGAACTGTGCTTCCTACAAACACGGCCATATCTAGTTCAATTCTGCTTAGGAACCTGACAAGAACAGTAGAATCTCTTCAGTCCACTACACTGTACTTGCTGGGAACAGACGCCAGTGCTATTAGTCCTGTGTATGGCAATGGCAGCGCTATAGTGACTCTTCTTAACAGAAAACAACTCTTGCTCGTAGGACCAGAAACTGCATGTGATTCAAATCCATTTAGGACTGGGAAACAAAAGATAGCTCACCTTACAAGAAACACACTCTGCTTTAGAGAAAAGAGCACTCTTCTACTCTACTGTGTTTCCTATAGGGTCCGAACAGTGAGCTTGCTCAGAACAAAAGGACTATGCTTCCTACACACGGGCCATATCTAGTTCAACTCTGCTTATGAAACTGACAAGAACAGTAGCTCCTCTTCAGTCTGATACACTGTACTTGCTGAGAACACACGCGAGTGCTATTTGTACTGTGTATGGCAATGGCAGTGCAATAGTGACTTTCCTTACCAGAAAAAAACTCTTGTTCATAGGACCAGAAACTGCATGTGATTCAACTCCATTTAGGACTAGGAAAAAAACGCTAGCTTGCCTTACAAAAACACACTCTGCTTTTGAGAAAAGAGCACTCTTCTACTCTACTGTGATTCCTATAGGGCCAGAACAGTGAGCTTGCCCAGAACATAAGAACTGTGCTTTCTACACACGGGCCATATCTAGTTCAACTCTGCTTAGGAAACAAACAAGAACAGTAGCTCCTCTTCAGTCCGATACACTGTACTTGTGGGGAACAGACGCGAGTGCTATTTGCACTGTGTATGGCATTGGAGCACAATAATGACTCGTCTTACCAGAAAACAACTCTTGCTTGTAGGACAAAAAACTGCATGTGACTCAACTCCATTTAGGACTGGGAAACAAACGCTAGCTCGCCTTACAAGAAACACACTCTGCTTTTGAGAAAAGAGCACTCTTCTACTCTACTGTGTTTCCTATGCGGTCCGAACAGTGAGCTTGGTCAGAACAAAAGAACTGTGCTTCCTACACACACGGCCATATCTAGTTCAATTCTGCTTAGGAACCTGACCAGAGCAGTAGATCCTCTTCAGAGCAATACACTGTACTTGCTGGGAACAGACGCCAGTGCTATTTGTCTTGTATATGGCAATGGCAGTGCAATAGTGACTATTCTTACCATAAAACAACTCTTGCTCGTAGTACCACAAACTGCATGTGATTCCACTCCATTTAGGACTGGGAAACAAACGCTAGCTCGCCTTACAAGAAACACACTCTGCTTTTGAGAAAAGAGCACTCTTCTACTCTACTGTGTTTCCTATGGGGTCCAAACAGTGAGCTTGCTCAGAACAAAAGAACTGTGCTTCCTACACACGCAGGCCATATCTAGTTCAACTCTGCTTAGGAAACTGACAAGAACAGTAGCTCCTATTCAGTCCAATACACTGTACTTGCTGGGAACAGACACTAGTGCTATTTGCACTGTGTATGGCATTTAGAGCGCAATAGTGACTCTTCTTACCAGAAAACAACTCTTGCTGGTAGGACCAAAAACTGTCTGTGACTCAACTCCATTTAGGACTGGGAAATAACGCGAGCTGGCCTTACAAGAAACACACTCTGCTTTAGAGAAAAGAGCACTCATCTACTCTACTGTGTTTCCTGTAGGGCCAGAACAGTGAGCTTGCTCAGAACAAAAGAACTGTGCTTCCTACACACACGGCCATATCTCGTTCAAGTCTGCTTAGGAACCTGACAAGAACAGTAGATCCTCTTCAGTCCAATACACTGTAGTTGCTGGGAACAGACGCCAGTGATATTTGTCCTGTGTAGGGCAATGGCAGCGCAATAGTGACTCTTCTTACCAGAAAACAACTCTTGCTCGTAGGACCAGAAACTGCATGTGATTCAACTCCATTTAGGACTGGGAAACAAAAGCTAGCTCACCTCACATGAAACACACTCTGCTTTTGAGAAAAGAGCACTCTTCTACTCTACTGTGTTTCCTATGTGTTCCGAAAAGTGAGCTTTCTCAGAACAAAACAACTGTGCTTCCTACACACACGGGCCATATCTAGTTCAACTCTGCTTAGGAAACTGACAAGAACAGTAGATCCTCTTCAGTACAATACACTGTACTTGCGGGGAAAAGACGCGAGTGCTATTTGCACTGTGTATGGCAATTGGAGCACAATAGTGACTTGTCTTACCAGAAAACAACTCTTGCTCCTAGGACAAAAAACTGCATGTGACTCAACTCCATTTAGGACTGGGAAACAAACGCTAGCTCGACTTCCAAGAAACACACTCTGCTTTTGACAAAAGAGCACTCTTCTACTCTACTGTGTTTCCTATGTGTTCCGAACAGTGAGCTTGCTCAGAACAAAAAAACTGTGCTTCCTACTCACACGGCCATATCTAGTTCAAGTCTGCTTAGGAACCTGACAAAACAGTATATCCTCTTGAATCCAATACACTGTACTTGCTGGGAACAGACGCCAGTGCTATATGTCCTTTGTATGGCAATGGCAGCGCAATAGTGACTCTTCTTACCAGAAAACAACTCTTGCTCGTGGACCAGAAACTGCATATGATCCAACTCCATTTAGGACTGGGAAACAAACGCTAGCTCGCCTTACAAAAACACACTCTGCATTTGAGAAATAAGCACTCTTCTACTCTACTGTGTATCCTATAAGCCAGAAGAGTGAACATGCTCAGAACATAAGAACTGTGCTTCCTACACAATGGCCATATCTAGTTCAATTCTGCTTAGGAACCTGAGAAGAACAGTAGATCCTCTTCATTACAATACACTGTACTTGCTGGGAACAGTTGCCAGTGCTATTTGTCCTGTGTATGGCAATGGCAGCGCAATAGTGACTCTTCTTACCATAAAACAACTCATGCTCGTAGGACTAGAAACTGCATGTGATTCAACTCCATTTAGGACTGGGAAACAAACGTTAGCTCGCCTTACAAGAAACACACTCTGCTTTAGGGAAAAGAGCACTCTTCTACTCTACTGTGTTTCCTATAGGGCCAGAATAGTGAGCTTGCTCAGAACAAAAGAACTGTGCTTCCTACACACGGGCCATAACTAGTTCAACTCTGCTTAGGAAACTGACAAGAACAGTAGCTCCTCTTCAGTCCGATACACTGTACTTGCTGGGAACAGACGCGAGTGCTATTTGCACTGTGTATGGCAATGGGAGCGCAATAGTGACTTTCCTTACCAGAAAACAACTCTTGCTCGTAGGACCAGAAACTGCATGTGATTCAACTCCATTTAGGACTGGGAAACAAATGCTAGCTCGCCTTACAAGAAACACACTCTGCTTTTGAGAAAAGAGCACTCTTCTACTCTACTGGGTTTCCTATGGTGTCCAACAGTGAGCTTGCTCAGAACAAAAGAACTGTGCTTCCTACACACACGGCCATATCTAGTTCAAATCTGCTTAGGAACCTGACAAGAACAGCAGATCCTCTTCAGTCCAATACACTGTACTTGCTGGGAACAAACGCCAGTGCTATTTGTCCTGTGTAGGGCAATGGCAGCTCAATAGTGACTCTTCTTACCAGAAAACAACTCTTGCTCGTAGGACCAGAAACTGCATGTGATTCAACTCCATTTAGGACTGGAAAACAAACTCTAGCTCGCTTTACGAGAAACACACTCTGCTTTTGAGAAAAGAGCACTCTTCTACTCTACTGTGTTTCCTATAGGGCCAGAACAGTGAGCTTGCTCAGAAAAAAAGAACTGTACTTCCTACAAACACGGGCCATATCTAGTTCAACTCTGGTTAGGAAACTGAGAAGAAAAGTAGCTCCTTTTCAGTCCAATACAATGTACATGCTGGGAACAGACGCCAATGCTATTTGCCCTGTGTATGGCAATGGGAGCACAATAGTGACTTTCCTTACCAGAAAACAACTCTTGCTCGTAGGACCAGAAACTGCATGTGATTCAACTCCATTTAGGACTGGGAAACAAACGCTAGCTCGCCTTACAAGAAACACACTCTGGTTTAGAGAAAAGAGCACTCTTCTACTCTACTGTGTTTCCTATGGGGTCCAAACAGTGAGCTTGCTCAGAACAAAAGATCTGTGCTTCCTAAACACACGGGCCATATCTAGTTCAACTCTGCTTAGGAAACTGACAAGAACAGTAGCTCCTCTTCAGTCCAATACACTGTACTTGCTGGGAACAGACGCGAGTGCTATTTGCACTGTGTATGGCAATTGGAGCACAATAGTGACTCGTCTTACCAGAAAACAACTCTTGCTCGTAGGACAATAAACTGCATGTGACTCAAATCCATTTAGGACTGGGAAACAAACGCTAGCTCGCCTTACAAGAAACACACTCTGCTTTTGAGAAAAGAGCACTCTTCTACTCTACTGTGTTTCCTATGGGGTCCGAACAGCGAGTTTCCTCAGAACAAAAGAACTGTGCTTCCTACAAACACGGCCATATCTAGTTCAATTCTGCTTAGGAACCTGACAAGAACAGTAGAATCTCTTCAGTCCACTACACTGTACTTGCTGGGAACAGACGCCAGTGCTATTAGTCCTGTGTATGGCAATGGCAGCGCTATAGTGACTCTTCTTACCAGAAAACAACTCTTGCTCGTAGGACCAGAAACTGCATGTGATTCAAATCCATTTAGGACTGGGAAACAAAAGCTAGCTCACCTTACAAGAAACACACTCTGCTTTAGAGAAAAGAGCACTCTTCTACTCTACTGTGTTTCCTATAGGGTCCGAACAGTGAGCTTGCTCAGAACAAAAGGACTATGCTTCCTACACACGGGCCATATCTAGTTCAACTCTGCTTATGAAACTGACAAGAACAGTAGCTCCTCTTCAGTCTGATACACTGTACTTGCTGAGAACACACGCGAGTGCTATTTGTACTGTGTATGGCAATGGCAGTGCAATAGTGACTTTCCTTACCAGAAAAAAACTCTTGCTCGTAAGACCAGAAACTGCATGTGATTCAACTCCATTTAGGACTGGGAAACAAACGCTAGCTCGCCTTACAAGAAACACACTCTGCTTTAGAGAAAAGATCACTCTTCTACTCTACTGTGTTTCCTATAGGGCCAGAACAGTGAGCTTGCTCAGAACAAAAGAACTGTGCTTCCTACACACGGGCCATATCTAGTTCAACTCTGCTTAGGAAACTGACAAGAACAGTAGCTCCTCTTCAGTCCGATACACGTACTTGCTGGGAACAGACGCGAGTGCTATTTGCACTGTGTATTGCAATGGTAGCGCAATAGTGACTTTCCTTACCAGAAAACAACTCTTGCTCTTAGGACCAGAAACTGCATGTGATTGAACTCCATTTAGGACTGGTAAACAAACGATAGCTCGCCTTACAAGAAACACACTCTGCTTTAGAGAAAAGAGCACTCTACTACTCTACTGTGTTTCATATGGGGTCCAAACAGTGAGCTTGCTCAGAACAAAGAACTGTGCTTTCTCCACACACGGGCCATATCTAGTTCAACTCTGCTTAGGAAACAAACAAGAACAGTAGCTCCTCTTCACTCCAATACACTGTATTTGCGGGGAACAGACGCGAGTGCTATTTGCACTGTGTATGGCATTGGAGCACAATAGTGACTTGTCTTACCAGAAAACAACTCTTGCTCCTAGGACAAAAAACTGCATGTGACTCAACTCCATTTAGGACTGGGAAACAAACGCTAGCTCAACTTCCAAGAAACGCACTCTGCTTTTGAGAAAAGAGCACTCTTCTACTCTACTGTGTTTCCTATGTGTTCCGAAAAGTGAGCTTGCTCAGAACAAAAAAACTGTGCTTCCTACACACATGGCAATATCTAGTTCAAGTCTGCTTAGGAACCTGACAAGAACAGTAGATCCTCTTCAGTCCAATACACTGTACTTGCTGGGAACAGACGCCAGTGCTATTTGTCCTGTGTATGGCAATGGCAGTGCAATAGTGACTCTTCTTACCAGAAAACAACTCTTGCTCGTAGGACCAGAAACTCATGTGATTCCACTCCATTTAGACTGGGAAACAAACTCTAGCTCGCTTTACAAGAAACACACTCTGCTTTTGAGAAAAGAGCACTCTTCTACTCTACTGTGTTTCCTATAGGGCCAGAACAGTGAGCTTGCTCAGAAAAAAAGAACTGTACTTCCTACACACACGGGCCACATCTAGTTCAACTCTGCTTAGGAAACTGAGAAGAACAGTAGCTCCTTTTCAGTCCAATACTCTGTAATTGCTGGGAACAGACGGGAGGGCTATTTGCACTGTGTATGGCAATGAGAGCGCAATAGTGACTTTCCTTACCAGAAAACAACTCTCGCTCGTAGGATCAGAACCTGCATGTGATTCAACTCCATTTAGGACTGGGAAACAAATGCTAGCTCGCCTTACAAGAAACACACTCTGCTTTAGAGAAAAGATCACTCTTCTACTCTACTGTGTTTCCTATAGGGCCAGAACAGTGAGCTTGCTCAGAACAAAAGAACTGTGCTTCCTACACACGGGCCATATCTAGTTCAACTCTGCTTAGGAAACTGACAAGAACAGTAGCTCCTCTTCAGTCCGATACACTGTACTTGCTGGGAACAGACGCGAGTGCTATTTGCACTGTGTATTGCAATGGAAGCGCAATAGTGACTTTCCTTACCAGAAAACAACTCTTGCTCTTAGGACCAGAAACTGCATGTGATTGAACTCCATTTAGGACTGGTAAACAAACGCTAGCTCGCCTTACAAGAAACACACTCTGCTTTTGAGAAAAGAGCACTCTTCTACTCTACTGTGTTTCGTATGGGGTCAGAACAGTGAGCTTGCTCAGAACAAAGAATTGTGCTACCTATACACACGGCCATATCTAGTTAAATTCTGCTTAAGAACCTGACAAGAACAGTAGATCCTCTTCAGTCCAATACACTGTACTTGCTGGGAACAGACGCCAGTGCTATTTGTCCTGTGTATGGCAATGGCAGCACAATAGTGACTCTTCTTACCAGAAAACAACTCTTGCTCGTAGGACCAGAAACTGCATGTGATTCAACTCCATTTAGGACTGGGAAACAAAAGCTAGCTCACCTCACATGAAACACACTCTGCTTTTGAGAAAAGAGCACTCTTCTACTCTACTGTGTTTCCTATGTGTTCCGAAAAGTGAGCTTTCTCAGAACAAAACAACTGTGCTTCCTACACACACGGGCCATATCTAGTTCAACTCTGCTTAGGAAACTGACAAGAACAGTAGATCCTCTTCAGTACAATACACTGTACTTGCGGGGAAAAGACGCGAGTGCTATTTGCACTGTGTATGGCAATTGGAGCACAATAGTGACTTGTCTTACCAGAAAACAACTCTTGCTCCTAGGACAAAAAACTGCATGTGACTCAACTCCATTTAGGACTGGGAAACAAACGCTAGCTCGACTTCCAAGAAACACACTCTGCTTTTGACAAAAGAGCACTCTTCTACTCTACTGTGTTTCCTATGTGTTCCGAACAGTGAGCTTGCTCAGAACAAAAAAACTGTGCTTCCTACTCACACGGCCATATCTAGTTCAAGTCTGCTTAGGAACCTGACAAAACAGTATATCCTCTTGAATCCAATACACTGTACTTGCTGGGAACAGACGCCAGTGCTATATGTCCTTTGTATGGCAATGGCAGCGCAATAGTGACTCTTCTTACCAGAAAACAACTCTTGCTCGTGGACCAGAAACTGCATATGATCCAACTCCATTTAGGACTGGGAAACAAACGCTAGCTCGCCTTACAAAAACACACTCTGCATTTGAGAAATAAGCACTCTTCTACTCTACTGTGTATCCTATAGGGCCAGAAGAGTGAACATGCTCAGAACATAAGAACTGTGCTTCCTACACAATGGCCATATCTAGTTCAATTCTGCTTAGGAACCTGAGAAGAACAGTAGATCCTCTTCATTACAATACACTGTACTTGCTGGGAACAGACGCGAGTGCTATTTGTACTGTGTATGGCAATGGGAGCGCAATAGTGACTTTCCTTACCAGAAAACAACTCTTGCTCGTAGGACCAGAAACTGCATGTGATTCAACTCCATTTAGGACTGGGAAACAAATGCTAGCTCGCCTTACAAGAAACACACTCTGCTTTTGAGAAAAGAGCACTCTTCTACTCTACTGGGTTTCCTATGGTGTCCAACAGTGAGCTTGCTCAGAACAAAAGAACTGTGCTTCCTACACACACGGCCATATCTAGTTCAAATCTGCTTAGGAACCTGACAAGAACAGCAGATCCTCTTCAGTCCAATACACTGTACTTGCTGGGAACAAACGCCAGTGCTATTTGTCCTGTGTAGGGCAATGGCAGCTCAATAGTGACTCTTCTTACCAGAAAACAACTCTTGCTCGTAGGACCAGAAACTGCATGTGATTCAACTCCATTTAGGACTGGAAAACAAACTCTAGCTCGCTTTACGAGAAACACACTCTGCTTTTGAGAAAAGAGCACTCTTCTACTCTACTGTGTTTCCTATAGGGCCAGAACAGTGAGCTTGCTCAGAAAAAAAGAACTGTACTTCCTACAAACACGGGCCATATCTAGTTCAACTCTGGTTAGGAAACTGAGAAGAAAAGTAGCTCCTTTTCAGTCCAATACAATGTACATGCTGGGAACAGACGCCAATGCTATTTGCCCTGTGTATGGCAATGGGAGCACAATAGTGACTTTCCTTACCAGAAAACAACTCTTGCTCGTAGGACCAGAAACTGCATGTGATTCAACTCCATTTAGGACTGGGAAACAAACGCTAGCTCGCCTTACAAGAAACACACTCTGCTTTTGAGAAAAGAGCACTCTTCTACTCTACTGTGTTTCCTATGGGGTCCGAAAAGCGAGTTTCCTCAGAACAAAAGAACTGTGCTTCCTACAAACACGGCCATATCTAGTTCAATTCTGCTTAGGAACCTGACAAGAACAGTAGAATCTCTTCAGTCCACTACACTGTACTTGCTGGGAACAGACGCCAGTGCTATTAGTCCTGTGTATGGCAATGGCAGCGCTATAGTGACTCTTCTTACCAGAAAACAACTCTTTCTCGTAGGACCAGAAACTGCATGTGATTCAAATCCATTTAGGACTGGGAAACAAAAGCTAGCTCACCTTACAAGAAACACACTCTGCTTTAGAGAAAAGAGCACTCTTCTACTCTACTGTGTTTCCTATAGGGTCCGAACAGTGAGCTTGCTCAGAACAAAAGGACTATGCTTCCTACACACGGGCCATATCTAGTTCAACTCTGCTTATGAAACTGACAAGAACAGTAGCTCCTCTTCAGTCTGATACACTGTACTTGCTGAGAACACACGCGAGTGCTATTTGTACTGTGTATGGCAATGGCAGTGCAATAGTGACTTTCCTTACCAGAAAAAAACTCTTGTTCGTAGGACCAGAAACTGCATGTGATTCAACTCCATTTAGGACTAGGAAACAAACGCTAGCTCGCCTTACAAAAACACACTCTGCTTTTGAGAAAATAGCACTCTTCTACTCTACTGTGATTCTTATAGGGCCAGAACAGTGAGCTTGCCCAGAACATAAGAACTGTGCTTTCTACACACGGGCCATATCTAGTTCAACTCTGCTTAGGAAACAAACAAGAACAGTAGCTCCTCTTCAGTCCGATACACTGTACTTGTGGGGAACAGACGCGAGTGCTATTTGCACTGTGTATGGCATTGGAGCACAATAATGACTCGTCTTACCAGAAAACAACTCTTGCTTGTAGGACAAAAAACTGCATGTGACTCAACTCCATTTAGGACTGGGAAACAAACGCTAGCTCGCCTTACAAGAAACACACTCTGCTTTTGAGAAAAGAGCACTCTTCTACTCTACTGTGTTTCCTATGCGGTCCGAACAGTGAGCTTGGTCAGAACAAAAGAACTGTGCTTCCTACACACACGGCCATATCTAGTTCAATTCTGCTTAGGAACCTGACCAGAGCAGTAGATCCTCTTCAGTCCAATACACTGTACTTGCTGGGAACAGACGCCAGTGCTATTTGTCTTGTATATGGCAATGGCAGTGCAATAGTGACTATTCTTACCATAAAACAACTCTTGCTCGTAGTACCACAAACTGCATGTGATTCCACTCCATTTAGGACTGGGAAACAAACGCTAGCTCGCCTTACAAGAAACACACTCTGCTTTTGAGAAAAGAGCACTCTTCTATTCTACTGTGTTTCCTATGGGGTCCGAACAGTGAGCTTGCTCAGAACAAAAGAACTGTGCTTCCTACACACGCAGGCCATATCTAGTTCAACTCTGCTTAGGAAACTGACAAGAACAGTAGCTCCTATTCAGTCCAATACACTGTACTTGCTGGGAACAGACGCGAGTGCTATTTGCACTGTGTATGGCATTTAGAGCGCAATAGTGACTCTTCTTACCAGAAAACAACTCTTGCTCGTAGGACCAAAAACTGTCTGTGACTCAACTCCATTTAGGACTGGGAAATAACGCGAGCTGGCCTTACAAGAAACACACGCTGCTTTAGAGAAAAGAGCACTCTTCTACTCTACTGTGTTTCCTGTAGGGCCAGAACAGTGAGCTTGCTCAGAACAAAAGAACTGTGCTTCCTACACACACGGCCATATCTCGTTCAAGTCTGCTTAGGAACCTGACAAGAACAGTAGATCCTCTTCAGTCCAATACACTGTAGTTGCTGGGAACAGACGCCAGTGATATTTGTCCTGTGTAGGGCAATGGCAGCGCAATAGTGACTCTTCTTACCAGAAAACAACTCTTGCTCGTAGGACCAGAAACTGCATGTGATTCAACTCCATTTAGGACTGGGAAACAAACGCTAGCTCGCTTTACAAGAAACACACTCTGCTTTTGAGAAAAGAGCACTCTTCTACTCTACTGTGTTTCCTATGGGGTCCGAACAGTGACCTTGCTCAGAAAAAAGGAACTGTGCTTCCTACACACACGGCCATATCTAGTTCATTTCTGCTTAGGAACCTGACCAGAGCAGTAGATCCTCTTTAGTCCGATACACTGTACTTGCTGGGAACAGACGCGAGTGCTATTTGCACTGTGTATTGCAATGGGAGCGCAATAGTGACTTTCCTTACCAGAAAACAACTCTTGCTCGTAGGATCAGAAACTGCATGTGATTCAACACCATTTAGGACTGGGAAACAAATGCTAGCTCGCCTTACAAGAAACACACTCTGCTTTTGAGAAAAGAGCACTCTTCTACTCTACTGTGTTTCCTATGGGGTCCGAACAGTGAGCTTGCTCAGAACAAAAGAACTGTGCTTTCTACACACACGGGCCATATCTAGTTCAACTCTGCTTAGGAAACAAACAAGAGCAGTAGCTCCTCTTCAGTCCAATACAATGTACTTGCTGGTAACAGACGCCAGTGCTATTTGTCCTGTGTACGGCAATGGCAGTGCAATAGTGACTATTCTTACCATAAAACAACTCTTGCTCGTAGTACCACAAACTGCATGTGATTCCACTCCATTTAGGACTGGGAAACAAACGCTAGCTCGCCTTACAAGAAACACACTCTGCTTTTGAGAAAAGAGCACTCTTCTACTCTACTGTGTTTCCTATGGGGTCCGAACTGTGAGCTTGCTCAGAACGAAAGAACTGTGCTTCCTACACACATGGGCCATATCTAGTTCAACTCTGCTTTGGAAACTGACAAGAACAGTAGCTCCTCTTCAGTCCAATACACTTTACTTGCAGGGAACAGAAGGGAGGGCTATTTACACTGTGTATAGCAATTGGAGCACAATAGTGACTCGTCTTAACAGAAAACAACTCTTGCTCGTAGGACAAAAAAAAAGCATGTGACTCAACTCCATTTAGAACTGGGAAACAAACGCTAGCTCGCCTTACAAGAAACACACTCTGCTTTAGAGAAAATAGCACTCTTCTACTCTACTGTGTTTCCTATGGGGTCCAAACAGTGAGCTTGCTCAGAATAAAAGAACTGTGCTTCCTACACACACGGACCATATCTAGTTCAACTCTGCTTAGGAAACTGACAAGAACAGTAGCTCCTCTTCAGTCCAATACACTGTATTTGCTGGGAAAAGACGCGAGTGCTATTTGCCTTGTGTAGGGCAATGGGAGCGCAATAGTGACTTTCCTTACCAGAAAAAAACTCTTGTTCGTAGGACCAGAAACTACATGTGATTCAACTCCATTTTGGACGAGGAAACAAACGCTAGCTCGCCTTACAAAAACACACTCTGCTTTTGAGAAAAGAGCACTCTTCTACTCTACTGTGTTTCCTATAGGGCCAGAACAGTGAGCTTGCTCAGAACATAAGAATGGTGCTTCCTACACACAGGGGCCATATCTAGTTCAACTCTGCTTAGGAAACTGACAAGAACAGTAGCTCCTCTTCAGTCCGATGCAATGTACTTGCTGGGAACAGAAGCGAGAGCTATTTGCACTATGTATGGCAAGGGGAGCACAATAGTGACATTCCTCACCAGAAAACAACTCTTGCTCATAGAACCATAAACTGCATGTGATTCAACTCCATTTAGGACTGGGAAACAATGGCTAGCTCGCCTTACAAGAAACACAATCTGCTTTTGAGAAAAGAGCACTCTTCTACTCTACTGTATTTTCTATGGTGTCCGAACAGTGAGCTTGCTCAGAACATAAGAACTGTGCTTCCTACGCACACGGCCATATCTAGTTCAATTCTGCTTAGGAACCTGACAAGAACAGTAGATCCTCTTCAGTCCAATACACTGTACTTGCTGGGAACAGACGCAAGTGCTATTTGTACTGTGTATGGCAATGGCAGCGCAATAGTGACTCTTCTTACCATAAAACAACTCTTGCTCTTAGGACAAGAAACTGCATGTGATTCAACTCCATTTAGGACTGGGAAACAAACGCTAGCTCGCCTTACAAGAAACACACTCTGCTTTAGAGAAAAGATCACTCGTCTACTCTACTGTGTTTCCTATAGGGCCAGAACAGTGAGCTTGCTCAGAACAAAAGAACTGTGCTTCCTACACACGGGCCATATCTAGTTCAACTCTGCTTAGGAAACTGACAAGAACAGTAGCTCCTCTTCAGTCCGATACACGTACTTGCTGGGAACAGACGCGAGTGCTATTTGCACTGTGTATTGCAATGGTAGCGCAATAGTGACTTTCCTTACCAGAAAACAACTCTTGCTCTTAGGACCAGAAACTGCATGTGATTGAACTCCATTTAGGACTGGTAAACAAACGATAGCTCGCCTTACAAGAAACACACTCTGCTTTAGAGAAAAGAGCACTCTACTACTCTACTTTGTTTCATATTGGGTCCAAACAGTGAGCTTGCTCAGAACAAAGAACTGTGCTTTCTCCACACACGGGCCATATCTAGTTCAACTCTGCTTAGGAAACAAACAAGAACAGTAGCTCCTCTTCACTCCAATACACTGTATTTGCGGGGAACAGACGCGAGTGCTATTTGCACTGTGTATGGCATTGGAGCACAATAGTGACTTGTCTTACCAGAAAACAACTCTTGCTCCTAGGACAAAAAACTGCATGTGACTCAACTCCATTTCGGACTGGGAAACAAACGCTAGCTCAACTTCCAAGAAACGCACTCTGCTTTTGAGAAAAGAGCACTCTTCTACTCTACTGTGTTTCCTATGTGTTCCGAAAAGTGAGCTTGCTCAGAACAAAAAAACTGTGCTTCCTACACACATGGCAATATCTAGTTCAAGTCTGCTTAGGAACCTGACAAGAACAGTAGATCCTCTTCAGTCCAATACACTGTACTTGCTGGGAACAGATGCCAGTGCTATTTGTCCTGTGTATGGCAATGGCAGTGCAATAGTGACTCTTCTTACCAGAAAACAACTCTTGCTCGTAGGACCAGAAACTCATGTGATTCCACTCCATTTAGACTGGGAAACAAACTCTAGCTCGCTTTACAAGAAACACACTCTGCTTTTGAGAAAAGAGCACTCTTCTACTCTACTGTGTTTCCTATAGGGCCAGAACAGTGAGCTTGCTCAGAAAAAAAGAACTGTACTTCCTACACACACGGGCCACATCTAGTTCAACTCTGCTTAGGAAACTGAGAAGAACAGTAGCTCCTTTTCAGTCCAATACTCTGTAATTGCTGGGAACAGACGGGAGGGCTATTTGCACTGTGTATGGCAATGGGAGCGCAATAGTGACTTTCCTTACCAGAAAACAACTCTTGCTGGTAGGATCAGAAACTGCATGTGATTCAACTCCATTTAGGACTGGGAAACAAATGCTAGCTCGCCTTACAAGAAACACACTCTGCTTTAGAGAAAAGATCACTCTTCTACTCTACTGTGTTTCCTATAGGGCCAGAACAGTGAGCTTGCTCAGAACAAAAGAACTGTGCTTCCTACACACGGGCCATATCTAGTTCAACTCTGCTTAGGAAACTGACAAGAACAGTAGCTCCTCTTCAGTCCGATACACTGTACTTGCTGGGAACAGACGCGAGTGCTATTTGCACTGTGTATTGCAATGGTAGCGCAATAGTGACTTTCCTTACCAGAAAACAACTCTTGCTCTTAGGACCAGAAACTGCATGTGATTGAACTCCATTTAGGACTGGTAAACAAACGCTAGCTCGCCTTACAAGAAACACACTCTGCTTTTGAGAAAAGAGCACTCTTCTACTCTACTGTGTTTCGTATGGGGTCAGAACAGTGAGCTTGCTCAGAACAAAGAACTGTGCTACCTATACACACGGCCATATCTAGTTAAATTCTGCTTAAGAACCTGACAAGAACAGTAGATCCTCTTCAGTCCAATACACTGTACTTGCTGGGAACAGACGCCAGTGCTATTTGTCCTGTGTATGGCAATGGCAGCACAATAGTGACTCTTCTTACCAGAAAACAACTCTTGCTCGTAGGACCAGAAACTGCATGTGATTCAACTCCATTTAGGACTGGGAAACAAAAGCTAGCTCACCTCACATGAAACACACTCTGCTTTTGAGAAAAGAGCACTCTTCTACTCTACTGTGTTTCCTATGTGTTCCGAAAAGTGAGCTTTCTCAGAACAAAACAACTGTGCTTCCTACACACACGGGCCATATCTAGTTCAACTCTGCTTAGGAAACTGACAAGAACAGTAGATCCTCTTCAGTACAATACACTGTACTTGCGGGGAAAAGACGCGAGTGCTATTTGCACTGTGTATGGCAATTGGAGCACAATAGTGACTTGTCTTACCAGAAAACAACTCTTGCTCCTAGGACAAAAAACTGCATGTGACTCAACTCCATTTAGGACTGGGAAACAAACGCTAGCTCGACTTCCAAGAAACACACTCTGCTTTTGACAAAAGAGCACTCTTCTACTCTACTGTGTTTCCTATGTGTTCCGAACAGTGAGCTTGCTCAGAACAAAAAAACTGTGCTTCCTACTCACACGGCCATATCTAGTTCAAGTCTGCTTAGGAACCTGACAAAACAGTATATCCTCTTGAATCCAATACACTGTACTTGCTGGGAACAGACGCCAGTGCTATATGTCCTTTGTATGGCAATGGCAGCGCAATAGTGACTCTTCTTACCAGAAAACAACTCTTGCTCGTGGACCAGAAACTGCATATGATCCAACTCCATTTAGGACTGGGAAACAAACGCTAGCTCGCCTTACAAAAACACACTCTGCATTTGAGAAATAAGCACTCTTCTACTCTACTGTGTATCCTATAGGGCCAGAAGAGTGAACATGCTCAGAACATAAGAACTGTGCTTCCTACACAATGGCCATATCTAGTTCAATTCTGCTTAGGAACCTGAGAAGAACAGTAGATCCTCTTCATTACAATACACTGTACTTGCTGGGAACAGTTGCCAGTGCTATTTGTCCTGTGTATGGCAATGGCAGCGCAATAGTGACTCTTCTTACCATAAAACAACTCGTGCTCGTAGGACTAGAAACTGTATGTGATTCAACTCCATTTAGGACTGGGAAACAAACGTTAGCTCGCCTTACAAGAAACACACTCTGCTTTAGGGAAAAGAGCACTCTTCTACTCTACTGTGTTTCCTATAGGGCCAGAATAGTGAGCTTGCTCAGAACAAAAGAACTGTGCTTCCTACACACGGGCCATAACTAGTTCAACTCTGCTTAGGAAACTGACAAGAACAGTAGCTCCTCTTCAGTCCGATACACTGTACTTGCTGGGAACAGACGCGAGTGCTATTTGCACTGTGTATGGCAATGGGAGCGCAATAGTGACTTTCCTTACCAGAAAACAACTCTTGCTCGTAGGACCAGAAACTGCATGTGATTCAACTCCATTTAGGACTGGGAAACAAATGCTAGCTCGCCTTACAAGAAACACACTCTGCTTTTGAGAAAAGAGCACTCTTCTACTCTACTGGGTTTCCTATGGTGTCCAACAGTGAGCTTGCTCAGAACAAAAGAACTGTGCTTCCTACACACACGGCCATATCTAGTTCAAATCTGCTTAGGAACCTGACAAGAACAGCAGATCCTCTTCAGTCCAATACACTGTACTTGCTGGGAACAAACGCCAGTGCTATTTGTCCTGTGTAGGGAAATGGCAGCTCAATAGTGACTCTTCTTACCAGAAAACAACTCTTGCTCGTAGGACCAGAAACTGCATGTGATTCAACTCCATTTAGGACTGGAAAACAAACTCTAGCTCGCTTTACGAGAAACACACTCTGCTTTTGAGAAAAGAGCACTCTTCTACTCTACTGTGTTTCCTATGGGGTCCGAAAAGCGAGTTTCCTCAGAACAAAAGAACTGTGCTTCCTACAAACACGGCCATATCTAGTTCAATTCTGCTTAGTAACCTGACAAGAACAGTAGATCCTCTTCAGTCCACTACACTGTACTTGCTGGGAACAGACGCCAGTGCTATTAGTCCTGTGTATGGCAATGGCAGCGCTATAGTGACTCTTCTTACCAGAAAACAACTCTTGCTCTTAGGACCAGAAACTGCATGTGATTGAACTCCATTTAGGACTGGTAAACAAACGATAGCTCGCCTTACAAGAAACACACTCTGCTTTAGAGAAAAGAGCACTCTACTACTCTACTGTGTTTCATATGGGGTCCAAACAGTGAGCTTGCTCAGAACAAAGAACTGTGCTTTCTCCACACACGGGCCATATCTAGTTCAACTCTGCTTAGGAAACAAACAAGAACAGTAGCTCCTCTTCACTCCAATACACTGTATTTGCGGGGAACAGACGCGAGTGCTATTTGCACTGTGTATGGCATTGGAGCACAATAGTGACTTGTCTTACCAGAAAACAACTCTTGCTCCTAGGACAAAAAACTGCATGTGACTCAACTCCATTTAGGACTGGGAAACAAACGCTAGCTCAACTTCCAAGAAACGCACTCTGCTTTTGAGAAAAGAGCACTCTTCTACTCTACTGTGTTTCCTATGTGTTCCGAAAAGTGAGCTTGCTCAGAACAAAAAAACTGTGCTTCCTACACACATGGCAATATCTAGTTCAAGTCTGCTTAGGAACCTGACAAGAACAGTAGATCCTCTTCAGTCCAATACACTGTACTTGCTGGGAACAGACGCCAGTGCTATTTGTCCTGTGTATGGCAATGGCAGTGCAATAGTGACTCTTCTTACCAGAAAACAACTCTTGCTCGTAGGACCAGAAACTCATGTGATTCCACTCCATTTAGACTGGGAAACAAACTCTAGCTCGCTTTACAAGAAACACACTCTGCTTTTGAGAAAAGAGCACTCTTCTACTCTACTGTGTTTCCTATAGGGCCAGAACAGTGAGCTTGCTCAGAAAAAAAGAACTGTACTTCCTACACACACGGGCCACATCTAGTTCAACTCTGCTTAGGAAACTGAGAAGAACAGTAGCCCCTTTTCAGTCCAATACTCTGTAATTGCTGGGAACAGACGGGAGGGCTATTTGCACTGTGTATGGCAATGGGAGCGCAATAGTGACTTTCCTTACCAGAAAACAACTCTTGCTCGTAGGATCAGAAACTGCATGTGATTCAACTCCATTTAGGACTGGGAAACAAATGCTAGCTCGCCTTACAAGAAACACACTCTGCTTTAGAGAAAAGATCACTCTTCTACTCTACTGTGTTTCCTATAGGGCCAGAACAGTGAGCTTGCTCAGAACAAAAGAACTGTGCTTCCTACACACGGGCCATATCTAGTTCAACTCTGCTTAGGAAACTGACAAGAACAGTAGCTCCTCTTCAGTCCGATACACTGTACTTGCTGGGAACAGACGCGAGTGCTATTTGCACTGTGTATTGCAATGGTAGCGCAATAGTGACTTTCCTTACCAGAAAACAACTCTTGCTCTTAGGACCAGAAACTGCATGTGATTGAACTCCATTTAGGACTGGTAAACAAACGCTAGCTCGCCTTACAAGAAACACACTCTGCTTTTGAGAAAAGAGCACTCTTCTACTCTACTGTGTTTCGTATGGGGTCAGAACAGTGAGCTTGCTCAGAACAAAGAACTGTGCTACCTATACACACGGCCATATCTAGTTAAATTCTGCTTAAGAACCTGACAAGAACAGTAGATCCTCTTCAGTCCAATACACTGTACTTGCTGGGAACAGACGCCAGTGCTATTTGTCCTGTGTATGGCAATGGCAGCACAATAGTGACTCTTCTTACCAGAAAACAACTCTTGCTCGTAGGACCAGAAACTGCATGTGATTCAACTCCATTTAGGACTGGGAAACAAAAGCTAGCTCACCTCACATGAAACACACTCTGCTTTTGAGAAAAGAGCACTCTTCTACTCTACTGTGTTTCCTATGTGTTCCGAAAAGTGAGCTTTCTCAGAACAAAACAACTGTGCTTCCTACACACACGGGCCATATCTAGTTCAACTCTGCTTAGGAAACTGACAAGAACAGTAGATCCTCTTCAGTACAATACACTGTACTTGCGGGGAAAAGACGCGAGTGCTATTTGCACTGTGTATGGCAATTGGAGCACAATAGTGACTTGTCTTACCAGAAAACAACTCTTGCTCCTAGGACAAAAAACTGCATGTGACTCAACTCCATTTAGGACTGGGAAACAAACGCTAGCTCGACTTCCAAGAAACACACTCTGCTTTTGACAAAAGAGCACTCTTCTACTCTACTGTGTTTCCTATGTGTTCCGAACAGTGAGCTTGCTCAGAACAAAAAAACTGTGCTTCCTACTCACACGGCCATATCTAGTTCAAGTCTGCTTAGGAACCTGACAAAACAGTATATCCTCTTGAATCCAATACACTGTACTTGCTGGGAACAGACGCCAGTGCTATATGTCCTTTGTATGGCAATGGCAGCGCAATAGTGACTCTTCTTACCAGAAAACAACTCTTGCTCGTGGACCAGAAACTGCATATGATCCAACTCCATTTAGGACTGGGAAACAATGGCTAGCTCGCCTTACAAAAACACACTCTGCATTTGAGAAATAAGCACTCTTCTACTCTACTGTGTATCCTATAGGGCCAGAAGAGTGAACATGCTCAGAACATAAGAACTGTGCTTCCTACACAATGGCCATATCTAGTTCAATTCTGCTTAGGAACCTGAGAAGAACAGTAGATCCTCTTCATTACAATACACTGTACTTGCTGGGAACAGTTGCCAGTGCTATTTGTCCTGTGTATGGCAATGGCAGCGCAATAGTGACTCTTCTTACCATAAAACAACTCGTGCTCGTAGGACTAGAAACTGCATGTGATTCAACTCCATTTAGGACTGGGAAACAAACGTTAGCTCGCCTTACAAGACAAACTCTGCTTTAGGGAAAAGAGCACTCTTCTACTCTACTGTGTTTCCTATAGGGCCAGAATAGTGAGCTTGCTCAGAACAAAAGAAATGTGCTTCCTACACACGGGCCATAACTAGTTCAACTCTGCTTAGGAAACTGACAAGAACAGTAGCTCCTCTTCAGTCCGATACACTGTACTTGCTGGGAACAGACGCCAGTGCTATTTGCACTGTGTATGGCAATGGGAGCGCAATAGTGACTTTCCTTACCAGAAAACAACTCTTGCTCGTAGGACCAGAAACTGCATGTGATTCAACTCCATTTAGGACTGGGAAACAAATGCTAGCTCGCCTTACAAGAAACACACTCTGCTTTTGAGAAAAGAGCACTCTTCTACTCTACTGTGTTTCCTATAGGGCCAGAACAGTGAGCTTGCTCAGAAAAAAAGAACTGTACTTCCTACAAACACGGGCCATATCTAGTTCAACTCTGGTTAGGAAACTGAGAAGAAAAGTAGCTTCTTTTCAGTCCAATACAATGTACATGGTGGGAACAGACGCCAATGCTATTTGCCCTGTGTATGGCAATGGGAGCGCAATAGTGACTTTCCTTACCAGAAAACAACTCTTGCTCGTAGGACCAGAAACTGCATGTGATTCAACTCCATTTAGTACTGGGAAACAAACGCTAGCTCGCCTTACAAGAAACACACTCTGGTTTAGAGAAAAGAGCACTCTTCTACTCTACTGTGTTTCCTATGGGGTCCAAACAGTGAGCTTGCTCAGAACAAAAGATCTGTGCTTCCTAAACACACGGGCCATATCTAGTTCAACTCTACTTAGGAAACTCACAAGAACAGTAGCTCCTTTTCAGTCCAATACACTGTACTTGCTTGGAATAGACGCGAGTGCTATTTGCACTGTGTATGGCAATTGAGGCACAATAGTGACTCGTCTTACCAGAAAACAACTCTTGCTCGTAGGACAATAAACTGCATGTGACTCAAATCCATTTAGGACTGGGAAACAAACGCTAGCTCGCCTTACAAGAAACACACTCTGCTTTTGAGAAAAGAGCACTCTTCTACTCTACTGTGTTTCCTATGGGGTCCGAAAAGCGAGTTTCCTCAGAACAAAAGAACTGTGCTTCCTACAAACACGGCCATATCTAGTTCAATTCTGCTTAGGAACCTGACAAGAACAGTAGATCCTCTTCAGTCCACTACACTGTACTTGCTGGGAACAGACGCCAGTGCTATTAGTCCTGTGTATGGCAATGGCAGCGCTATAGTGACTCTTCTTACCAGAAAACAACTCTTGCTCGTAGGACCAGAAACTGCATGTGATTCAACTCCATTTAGGACTGGGAAACAAAAGCTAGCTCACCTTACAAGAAACACACTCTGCTTTAGAGAAAAGAGCACTCTTCTACTCTACTGTGTTTCCTATAGGGTCCGAACAGTGAGCTTGCTCAGAACAAAAGGACTATGCTTCCTACACACGGGCCATATCTAGTTCAACTCTGCTTATGAAACTGACAAGAACAGTAGCTCCTCTTCAGTCTGATACACTGTACTTGCTGAGAACACACGCGAGTGCTATTTGTACTGTGTATGGCAATGGCAGTGCAATAGTGACTTTCCTTACCAGAAAAAAACTCTTGCTCGTAAGACCAGAAACTGCATGTGATTCAACTCCATTTAGGACTGGGAAACAAACGCTAGCTCGCCTTACAAGAAACACACTCTGCTTTAGAGAAAAGATCACTCTTCTACTCTACTGTGTTTCCTATAGGGCCAGAACAGTGAGCTTGCTCAGAACAAAAGAACTGTGCTTCCTACACACGGGCCATATCTAGTTCAACTCTGCTTAGGAAACTGACAAGAACAGTAGCTCCTCTTCAGTCCGATACACGTACTTGCTGGGAACAGACGCGAGTGCTATTTGCACTGTGTATTGCAATGGTAGCGCAATAGTGACTTTCCTTACCAGAAAACAACTCTTGCTCTTAGGACCAGAAACTGCATGTGATTGAACTCCATTTAGGACTGGTAAACAAACGATAGCTCGCCTTACAAGAAACACACTCTGCTTTAGAGAAAAGAGCACTCTACTACTCTACTGTGTTTCATATGGGGTCCAAACAGTGAGCTTGCTCAGAACAAAGAACTGTGCTTTCTCCACACACGGGCCATATCTAGTTCAACTCTGCTTAGGAAACAAACAAGAACAGTAGCTCCTCTTCACTCCAATACACTGTATTTGCGGGGAACAGACGCGAGTGCTATTTGCACTGTGTATGGCATTGGAGCACAATAGTGACTTGTCTTACCAGAAAACAACTCTTGCTCCTAGGACAAAAAACTGCATGTGACTCAACTCCATTTAGGACTGGGAAACAAACGCTAGCTCAACTTCCAAGAAACGCACTCTGCTTTTGAGAAAAGAGCACTCTTCTACTCTACTGTGTTTCCTATGTGTTCCGAAAAGTGAGCTTGCTCAGAACAAAAAAACTGTGCTTCCTACACACATGGCAATATCTAGTTCAAGTCTGCTTAGGAACCTGACAAGAACAGTAGATCCTCTTCAGTCCAATACACTGTACTTGCTGGGAACAGACGCCAGTGCTATTTGCCTTGTGTATGGCAATGGCAGTGCAATAGTGACTCTTCTTACCAGAAAACAACTCTTGCTCGTAGGACCAGAAACTCATGTGATTCCACTCCATTTAGACTGGGAAACAAACTCTAGCTCTCTTTACAAGAAACACACTCTGCTTTTGAGAAAAGAGCACTCTTCTACTCTACTGTGTTTCCTATAGGGCCAGAACAGTGAGCTTGCTCAGAAAAAAAGAACTGTACTTACTACACACACGGGCCACATCTAGTTCAACTCTGCTTAGGAAACTGAGAAGAACAGTAGCTCCTTTTCAGTCCAATACTCTGTAATTGCTGGGAACAGACGGGAGGGCTATTTGCACTGTGTATGGCAATGGGAGCGCAATAGTGACTTTCCTTACCAGAAAACAACTCTTGCTCGTAGGATCAGAACCTGCATGTGATTCAACTCCATTTAGGACTGGGAAACAAATGCTAGCTCGCCTTACAAGAAACACACACTGCTTTAGAGAAAAGATCACTCTTCTACTCTACTGTGTTTCCTATAGGGCCAGAACAGTGAGCTTGCTCAGAACAAAAGAACTGTGCTTCCTACACACGGGCCATATCTAGTTCAACTCTGCTTAGGAAACTGACAAGAACAGTAGCTCCTCTTCAGTCCGATACACTGTACTTGCTGGGAACAGACGCGAGTGCTATTTGCACTGTGTATTGCAATGGAAGCGCAATAGTGACTTTCCTTACCAGAAAACAACTCTTGCTCTTAGGACCAGAAACTGCATGTGATTGAACTCCATTTAGGACTGGTAAACAAACGCTAGCTCGCCTTACAAGAAACACACTCTGCTTTTGAGAAAAGAGCACTCTTCTACTCTACTGTGTTTCGTATGGGGTCAGAACAGTGAGCTTGCTCAGAACAAAGAATTGTGCTACCTATACACACGGCCATATCTAGTTAAATTCTGCTTAAGAACCTGACAAGAACAGTATATCCTCTTCAGTCCAATACACTGTACTTGCTGGGAACAGACGCCAGTGCTATTTGTCCTGTGTATGGCAATGGCAGCACAATAGTGACTCTTCTTACCAGAAAACAACTCTTGCTCGTAGGACCAGAAACTGCATGTGATTCAACTCCATTTAGGACTGGGAAACAAAAGCTAGCTCACCTCACATGAAACACACTCTGCTTTTGAGAAAAGAGCACTCTTCTACTCTACTGTGATTCCTATAGGGCCAGAACAGTGAGCTTGCTCAGAAAAAAGGAACTGTACTTCCTAAACACACGGGCCATATTTAGTTCAACTCTGCTTATGAAACTGAGAAGAACAGTAGCTCCTCTTCAGTCCAATACACTGTACATGCTGGGAACAGACGGGAGGACTATTTGCACTGTGTATGGCAATGGGAGCGCAATAGTGACTTTCCTTACCAGAAAACAACTCTTGCTCGTAGGACCAGAAACTGCATGTGATTCAACTCCATTTAGGACTGGGAAACAAACGCTAGCTCGCCTTACAAGAAACACACTCTCCTTTAGAGAAAAGAGCACTCTTCTACTCTACTGTGTTTCCTATGGGGTCCAAACAGTGAACTTGTTCAGAACAAAAGAACTATGCTTCCTACACACACGGACCATATCTAGTTCAACTCTCCTTAGTAAACTGACAAGAACAGTAGCTCCTATTCAGTCCAATACACTGTACATGCTGGGAAAAGACGCGAGTGCTATTTGTCTTGTGTAGGGCAATGGGAACGCAATAGTGACTTTCCTTACCAGAAAACAACTCTTGTTCGTAGGACCAGAAACTGCAAGTGATTCAACTCCATTTAGGACTAGGAAACAAACGCTAGCTCGCCTTACAAAAACACACTCTGTTTTTGAGAAAAGAGCACTCTTCTACTCTACTGTGTTTCCTGTAGGGCCAGAACAATGAGCTTGCTCAGAACATAAGAACTGTGCTCCTACACACGGGCCATATCTAGTTCCACTCTGCTTAGGAAACTGACAAGAACAGTAGATCCACTTCAGTACGATACACTGTACTTGCTGGGAACAGACGCGAGAGCTATTTGCACTATGTATGGCAAGGGGAGCACAACAGTGACTTTCCTTACCAGAAATCAACTCTTGCTCTTAGGACCAGAAACTGCATGTGACTCAACTCCATTTAGGACTGGGAAACAAACGCTAGCTCGACTTACAAGAAACACACTCTGCTTTTGAGAAACGAGCACTCTTCTACTCTACTGTGTTTCCTATGGTGTCCGAACAGTGAGCTTCCTCAGAACAAAAGAACTGTGCTTCCTACACACACGGCCATATCTAGTTCAATTCTGCTTAGGAACCTGACAAAAACAGTAGATCCTCTTCAGTCCAATACACTGTGCTTGCTGGGAACAGACACCAGTGCTATTTGTCCTGTGTATGGCAATGGCAGCACAATAGTGACTATTCTTACCATAAAACAACTCTTGCTCGTAGGACCAGAAACTGCATGTGATTCCACTCCATTTAGTACTGGGACACAAACGCTAGCTCGCCTTACAAGAAACACACTCTGCTTTAGAGAAAAGAGCACTCTTCTACTCTACTGTGTTTCCTATGGGGTCCAAACAGTGAGCTTGCTCAGAACAAAAGAAATGTGCTTCCTACACACGAGGACCATATGTAGTTCAACTCTGCTTAGGAAACTGACAAGAACAGTAGCTCCTATTCAGTCCAATACACTGTACTTGCTGGGAAAAGACGCGAGTGCTATTTGCCCTGTGTATGGCAATGGGAGCGCTATAGTGACTTTCCTTACCAGAAAACAACTCTTGTTCGTAGGACCAGAAACTGCATATGATTCAACTCCATTTAGGACTGGGACACAAACGCTTGCTCGCCTTACAAGAAACACACTCTGTTTTTGAGAAAAGAGCACTCTTCTACTCTACTGTGTTTCCTATGGGGTCCGAACAGTGAGCTTGCTCAGAACAAAAGAACTGTGCTTCCTACACACACGGCCATATCTAGTTCAATTCTGCTTAGGAACCTGACCAGAGCAGTAGATCCTCTTCACTCCAATACACTGTACTTGCTGGGAACAGACGCCAGTGCTATTTGTCCTGTATATGGCAATGGCAGCGCAATAGTGACTATTCTTATCATAAAACAACTCTTGCTCGTAGGACCACAAACTGCATTTGATTCCACTCCAGTTAGGACTGGGAAACAAACTCTAGCTCGCTTTACAAGAAACACACTCTGCATTTGAGAAAAGAGCACTCTTCTACTCTACTGTGTTTCCTATGGGGTCCAAACAGTGATCTTGGTCAGAACAAAAGAACTGTGCTTCCTACACACATGGACCATATCTAGTTCAACTCTGCTTAGGAAACTAACAAGAACAGTAGCTCCTATTCAGTCGAATACACTGTACTTGCGGGGAACAGACGCGAGTGCTATTTGCACTGTGTATGGCAATTGGAGCACAATAGTGACTTGTCTTACCAGAAAACAACTCTTGCTCCTAGGACAAAAAACTGCATGTGACTCAACTCCATTTAGGACTGGGAAACAAACGCTAGCTCGACTTCCAAGAAAAACACTCTGCTTTTGAGAAAAGAGCACTCTTCTACTCTACTGTGTTTCCTATGTGTTCCGAAAAGTGAGCTTGCTCAGAACAAAAAAACTGTGCTTCCTACACACACGGCCATATCTCGTTCAAGTCTGCTTAGGAACCTGACAAGAATAGAAGATCTTCTTCAGTCCAATACACTGTACTTGCTGGGAACAGACGCCAGTGCTATTTGTCCTGTGTAGGGCAATGGCAGCGCAATAGTGACTCTTCTTACCAGAAAACAATTCTTGCTCGTAGGACCAGAAACTGCATGTGATTCAACTCCATTTAGGACTAGGACACAAACGCTAGCTCGACATCCAAGAAACACACTCTGCTTTTGAGAAAAGAGCACTCTTCTTCTCTACTGTGTTTCCTATAGAGCCAGAAGAGTGAACTTGCTCAGAACATTAAAAATGTGCTTCCTACACACATGGCCATATCTAGTTCAATTCTGCTTAGGAACCTGACAAGAACAATAGCTCCTCTTCAGTCTGATACACTGTACTTGTGGGGAACAGACGCGAGTGCTATTTGCACTGTGTATGGCAATTGGAGCACAATAGTGACTCGTCTTAACAGAAAACAACTCTTGCTCGTAGGACAAAAAACTGCATGTGACTCAACTCCATTTAGGACTGGGAAACAAACGCTAGCTCGCATTAAAAGAAACATACTCTGCTTTAGAGAAAAGAGCACTCTTCTACTCTACTGTGTTTCCTATGGTGTCCAAACAGTGAGCTTGCTCAGAACAAGAGAACTGTGCTTCCTACACACACGGACCATATCTAGTTCAACTCTGCTTAGGAAACTGACAAGAACAGTAGCTCCTATTCAGTCCAATACTCTGTACTTGCTGGGAAAAGACGCGAGTGCTATTTGCCTTGTGTAGGGCAATGGGAGCACAATAGTGACTTTCCTTACCAGAAAAAAACTCTTGTTCGTAGGACCAGAAACTGCATGTGATTCAACTCCATTTAGGACTAGGAAACAAACGCTAGCTCGCCTTACAAAAACACACTCTGATTTTGAGAAAAGAGCACTCTTCTACTCTACTGTGATTCCTATAGGGCCAGAACAGTGAGCTTGCCCAGAACATAAGAACGGTGCTTCCTACACACACGGGCCATATCTAGTTCAACTCTGCTTAGGAAACTGACAAGAACAGTAGCTCCTCTTCAGTCCGATACACTGTACTTGTTGGGAACAGACGCGAGTGCTATTTGCACTGTGTATGGCAATGGGAGCGCTATAGTGACTTTCCTTACCAGAAAAAAACTCTTGCTCATAGGACCAGAAACTGCATGTGATTCAACTCCATTTAGGACTGGGAAACAAACGCTAGCTCGCCTTACAAGAAACACACTCTGCTTTTGAGAAAAGAGCACTCTTCTACTCTACTGTGTTTCCTATGGTGTCCGAACAGGGAGCTTGCTCAGAACAAAAGAACTGTGCTTTCTACACACGGGCCATATCTAGTTCAACTCTGCTTAGGAAACAAACAAGAACAGTAGCTCCTCTTCAGTCCGATACACTGTACTTGCTGGGAACAGACGCGAGTGCTATTTGCACTGTGTATGGCATTGGAGCACAATAGTGACTCGTCTTACCAGAAAACAACTCTTGCTCGTAGGCAAAAAACTGCATGTGACTCAACTCCATTTAGGACTGGGAAACAAACGCTAGCTCAACTTACAAGAAACACACTCCGCTTTTGAGAAATGAGCACTCTTCTACTCTACTGTGTTTCCTATGGGGCCAGAACAGTGAACTTGCTCACAACAAAAGAACTGTGCTTCCTATATACACGGCCATATATAGTTCAATTCTGCTTAGGAACGTGACAAGAACAGTAGATCCTCTTCAGTCCAATACACTGTACTTGCTGGGAACAGACGCCAGTGCTATTTGTCTTGTATATGGCAATGGCAGTGCAACAGTGACTATTCTTACCATAAAACAACTCTTGCTCGTAGGACCAGAAACTGCATGTGATTCAACTCCATTTAGGACTGGGAAACAAACGCTAGCTCGCCTTACAAGAAACACACTCTCCTTTAGAGAAAAGAGCACTCTTCTACTCTACTGTGTTTCCTATGGGGTCCAAACAGTGAACTTGTTCAGAACAAAAGAACTATGCTTCCTACACACACGGACCATATCTAGTTCAACTCTGCTTAGTAAACTGACAAGAACAGTAGCTCTTATTCAGTCCAATACACTGTACTTGCTGGGAAAAGACGCGAGTGCTATTTGTCTTGTGTAGGGCAATGGGAACGCAATAGTGACTTTCCTTACCAGAAAACAACTCTTGTTCGTAGGACCAGAAACTGCAAGTGATTCAACTCCATTTAGGACTAGGAAACAAACGCTAGCTCGCCTTACAAAAACACACTCTGTTTTTGAGAAAAGAGCACTCTTCTACTCTACTGTGTTTCCTGTAGGGCCAGAACAATGAGCTTGCTCAGAACATAAGAACTGTGCTCCTACACACGGGCCATATCTAGTTCCACTCTGCTTAGGAAACTGACAAGAACAGTAGATCCTCTTCAGTACGATACACTGTACTTGCTGGGAACAGACGCGAGAGCTATTTGCACTATGTATGGCAAGGGGAGCACAATAGTGACTTTCCTTACCAGAAATCAACTCTTGCTCTTAGGACCAGAAACTGCATGTGACTCAACTCCATTTAGGACTGGGAAACAAACGCTAGCTCGACTTACAAGAAACACACTCTGCTTTTGAGAAAAGAGCACTTTTCTACTCTACTGTGTTTCCTATGGTGTCCGAACAGTGAGCTTGCTCAGAACAAAAGAACTGTGCTTCCTACACACACGGCCATATCTAGTTCAATTCTGCTTAGGAATCTGACAAAAACAGTAGATCCTCTTCAGTCCAATACACTGTGCTTGCTGGGAACAGACACCAGTGCTATTTGTCCTGTGTATGGCAATGGCAGCACAATAGTGACTATTCTTACCATAAAACAACTCTTGCTCGTAGGACCAGAAACCGCATGTGATTCAACTCCATTTAGGACTAGGACACAAACGCTAGCTCGACTTCCAAGAAACACACTCTGCTTTTGAGAAAAGAGCACTCTTCTTCTCTACTGTGTTTCCTATAGAGCCAGAAGAGTGAACTTGCTCAGAACATTAAAAATGTGCTTCCTACACACATGGCCATATCTAGTTCAATTCTGCTTAGGAACCTGACAAGAACAATAGCTCCTCTTCAGTCTGATACACTGTACTTGTGGGGAACAGACGCGAGTGCTATTTGCACTGTGTATGGCAATTGGAGCACAATAGTGACTCGTCTTAACAGAAAACAACTCTTGCTCGTAGGACAAAAAACTGCATGTGACTCAACTCCATTTAGGACTGGGAAACAAACGCTAGCTCGCATTACAAGAAACATACTCTGCTTTAGAGAAAAGAGCACTCTTCTACTCTACTGTGTTTCCTATGGTGTCCAAACAGTGAGCTTGCTCAGAACAAGAGAACTGTGCTTCCTACACACACGGACCATATCTAGTTCAACTCTGCTTAGGAAACTGACAAGAACAGTAGCTCCTATTCAGTCCAATACTCTGTACTTGCTGGGAAAAGACGCGAGTGCTATTTGCCTTGTGTAGGGCAATGGGAGCACAATAGTGACTTTCCTTACCAGAAAAAAACTCTTGTTCGTAGGACCAGAAACTGCATGTGATTCAACTCCATTTAGGACTAGGAAACAAACGCTAGCTCGCCTTCCAAAAACACACTCTGCTTTTGAGAAAAGAGCACTCTTCTACTCTACTGTGATTCCTATAGGGCCAGAACAGTGAGCTTGCCCAGAACATAAGAACGGTGCTTCCTACACACACGGGCCATATCTAGTTCAACTCTGCTTAGGAAACTGACAAGAACAGTAGCTCCTCTTCAGTCCGATACACTGTACTTGTTGGGAACAGACGCGAGTGCTATTTGCACTGTGTATGGCAATGGGAGCGCTATAGTGACTTTCCTTACCAGAAAAAAACTCTTGCTCATAGGACCAGAAACTGCATGTGATTCAACTCCATTTAGGACTGGGAAACAAACGCTAGCTCGCCTTACAAGAAACACACTCTGCTTTTGAGAAAAGAGCACTCTTCTACTCTACTGTGTTTCCTATGGTGTCCGAACAGGGAGCTTTCTCAGAACAAAAGAACTGTGCTTTCTACACATGGGCCATATCTAGTTCAACTCTGCTTAGGAAACAAACAAGAACAGTAGCTCCTCTTCGGTCCGATACACTGTACTTGCTGGGAACAGACGCGAGTGCTATTTGCACTGTGTATGGCATTGGAGCACAATAGTGACTCGTCTTACCAGAAAACAACTCTTGCTCGTAGGACAAAAAACTGCATGTGACTCAACTCCATTTAGGACTGGGAAACAAACGCTAGCTCGACTTACAAGAAACACACTCCGCTTTTGAGAAATGAGCACTCTTCTACTCTACTGTGTTTCCTATGGGGCCAGAACAGTGAACTTGCTCACAACAAAAGAACTGTGCTTCCTATATACACGGCCATATATAGTTCAATTCTGCTTAGGAACGTGACAAGAACAGTAGATCCTCTTCAGTCCAATACACTGTACTTGCTGGGAACAGACGCCAGTGCTATTTGTCTTGTATATGGCAATGGCAGTGCAACAGTGACTATTCTTACCATAAAACAACTCTTGCTCGTAGGACCAGAAACTGCATGTGATTCAACTCCATTTAGGACTGGGAAACAAACGCTAGCTCGCCTTACAAGAAACACACTCTCCTTTAGAGAAAAGAGCACTCTTCTACTCTACTGTGTTTCCTATGGGGTCCAAACAGTGAACTTGTTCAGAACAAAAGAACTATGCTTCCTACACACACGGACCATATCTAGTTCAACTCTGCTTAGTAAACTGACAAGAACAGTAGCTCCTATTCAGTCCAATACACTGTACTTGCTGGGAAAAGACGCGAGTGCTATTTGTCTTGTGTAGGGCAATGGGAACGCAATAGTGACTTTCCTTACCAGAAAACAACTCTTGTTCGTAGGACCAGAAACTGCAAGTGATTCAACTCCATTTAGGACTAGGAAACAAACGCTAGCTCGCCTTACAAAAACACACTCTGTTTTTGAGAAAAGAGCACTCTTCTACTCTACTGTGTTTCCTGTAGGGCCAGAACAATGAGCTTGCTCAGAACATAAGAACTGTGCTCCTACACACGGGCCATATCTAGTTCCACTCTGCTTAGGAAACTGACAAGAACAGTAGATCCTCTTCAGTACGATACACTGTACTTGCTGGGAACAGACGCGAGAGCTATTTGCACTATGTATGGCAAGGGGAGCACAATAGTGACTTTCCTTACCAGAAATCAACTCTTGCTCTTAGGACCAGAAACTGCATGTGACTCAACTCCATTTAGGACTGGGAAACAAATGCTAGCTCGACTTACAAGAAACACACTCTGCTTTTGAGAAAAGAGCACTTTTCTACTCTACTGTGTTTCCTATGGTGTCCGAACAGTGAGCTTGCTCAGAACAAAAGAACTGTGCTTCCTACACACACGGCCATATCTAGTTCAATTCTGCTTAGGAATCTGACAAAAACAGTAGATCCTCTTCAGTCCAATACACTGTGCTTGCTGGGAACAGACACCAGTGCTATTTGTCCTGTGTATGGCAATGGCAGCACAATAGTGACTATTCTTACCATAAAACAACTCTTGCTCGTAGGACCAGAAACTGCATGTGATTCCACTCCATTTAGTACTGGGACACAAACGCTAGCTCGCCTTACAAGAAACACACTCTGCTTTTGAGAAAAGAGCACTCTTCTACTCTACTGTGTTTCCTATGGGGTCCAAACAGTGAGCTTGCTCAGAACAAAAGAACTGTGCTTCCTACACACGAGGACCATATGTAGTTCAACTCTGCTTAGGAAACTGACAAGAACAGTAGCTCCTATTCAGTCCAATACACTGTACTTGCTGGGAAAAGACGCGAGTGCTATTTGCCCTGTGTATGGCAATGGGAGCGCAATAGTGACTTTCCTTACCAGAAAACAACTCTTGTTCGTAGGACCAGAAACTGCATATGATTCAACTCCATTTAGGACTGGGAAACAAACGCTTGCTCGCCTTACAAGAAACACACTCTGCTTTTGAGAAAAGAGCACTCTTCTACTCTACTGTGTTTCCTATGGGGTCCGAACAGTGAGCTTGCTCAGAACAAAAGAACTGTGCTTCCTACACACACGGCCATATCTAGTTCAATTCTGCTTAGGAACCTGACCAGAGCAGTAGATCCTCTTCAGTCCAATACACTGTACTTGCTGGGAACAGACGCCAGTGCTATTTGTCCTGTATATGGCAATGGCAGCGCAATAGTGACTATTCTTATCATAAAACAACTCTTGCTCGTAGGACCACAAACTGCATGTGATTCCACTCCATTTAGGACTGGGAAACAAACTCTCGCTCGCTTTACAAGAAACACACTCTGCTTTTGAGAAAAGAGCACTCTTCTACTCTACTGTGTTTCCTATGGGGTCCAAACAGTGATCTTGGTCAGAACAAAAGAACTGTGCTTCCTACACACATGGACCATATCTAGTAAAATTCTGCTTAGGAAACTAACAAGAACAGTAGCTCCTATTCAGTCGAATACACTGTACTTGCGGGGAACAGACGCGAGTGCTATTTGCACTGTGTATGGCAATTGGAGCACAATAGTGACTTGTCTTACCAGAAAACAACTCTCGCTTGTAGGACAAAAAACTGCATGTGACTCAACTCCATTTAGGACTGGGAAACAAACGCTAGCTTGACTTCCAAGAAAAACACTCTGCTTTTGAGAAAAGAGCACTCTTCTACTCTACTGTGTTTCCTATGTGTTCCGAAAAGTGACCTTGCTCAGAACAAAAAAACTGTGCTTCCTACACACACGGCCATATCTCGTTCAAGTCTGCTTAGGAACCTGACAAGAATAGAAGATCTTCTTCAGTCCAATACACTGTACTTGCTGGGAACAGACGCCAGTGCTATTTGTCCTGTATATGGCAATGGCAGCGCAATAGTGACTCGTCTTACCAGAAAACAACTCTTGCTCGTAGGACAAAAAACTGCATGTGACTCAACTCCATTTAGGACTGGGAAACAAACGCTAGCTCGACTTACAAGAAACACACTCCGCTTTTGAGAAATGAGCACTCTTCTACTCTACTGTGTTTCCTATGGGGCCAGAACAGTGAACTTGCTCACAACAAAAGAACTGTGCTTCCTATATACACGGCCATATATAGTTCAATTCTGCTTAGGAACGTGACAAGAACAGTAGATCCTCTTCAGTCCAATACACTGTACTTGCTGGGAACAGACGCCAGTGCTATTTGTCTTGTATATGGCAATGGCAGTGCAACAGTGACTATTCTTACCATAAAACAACTCTTGCTCGTAGGACCAGAAACTGCATGTGATTCAACTCCATTTAGGACTGGGAAACAAACGCTAGCTCGCCTTACAAGAAACACACTCTCCTTTAGAGAATAGAGCACTCTTCTACTCTACTGTGTTTCCTATGGGGTCCAAACAGTGAACTTGTTCAGAACAAAAGAACTATGCTTCCTACACACACGGACCATATCTAGTTCAACTCTGCTTAGTAAACTGACAAGAACAGTAGCTCCTATTCAGTCCAATACACTGTACTTGCTGGGAAAAGACGCGAGTGCTATTTGTCTTGTGTAGGGCAATGGGAACGCAATAGTGACTTTCCTTACCAGAAAACAACTCTTGTTCGTAGGACCAGAAACTGCAAGTGATTCAACTCCATTTAGGACTAGGAAACAAACGCTAGCTCGCCTTACAAAAACACACTCTGTTTTTGAGAAAAGAGCACTCTTCTACTCTACTGTGTTTCCTGTAGGGCCAGAACAATGAGCTTGCTCAGAACATAAGAACTGTGCTCCTACACACGGGCCATATCTAGTTCCACTCTGCTTAGGAAACTGACAAGAACAGTAGATCCTCTTCAGTACGATACACTGTACTTGCTGGGAACAGACGCGAGAGCTATTTGCACTATGTATGGCAAGGGGAGCACAATAGTGACTTTCCTTACCAGAAATCAACTCTTGCTCTTAGGACCAGAAACTGCATGTGACTCAACTCCATTTAGGACTGGGAAACAAACGCTAGCTCGACTTACAAGAAACACACTCTGCTTTTGAGAAAAGAGCACTTTTCTACTCTACTGTGTTTCCTATGGTGTCCGAACAGTGAGCTTGCTCAGAACAAAAGAACTGTGCTTCCTACACACACGGCCATATCTAGTTCAATTCTGCTTAGGAATCTGACAAAAACAGTAGATCCTCTTCAGTCCAATACACTGTGCTTGCTGGGAACAGACACCAGTGCTATTTGTCCTGTGTATGGCAATGGCAGCACAATAGTGACTATTCTTACCATAAAACAACTCTTGCTCGTAGGACCAGAAACTGCATGTGATTCCACTCCATTTAGTACTGGGACACAAACGCTAGCTCGCCTTACAAGAAACACACTCTGCTTTTGAGAAAAGAGCACTCTTCTACTCTACTGTGTTTCCTATGGGGTCCAAACAGTGAGCTTGCTCAGAACAAAAGAACTGTGCTTCCTACACACGAGGACCATATGTAGTTCAACTCTGCTTAGGAAACTGACAAGAACAGTAGCTCCTATTCAGTCCAATACACTGTACTTGCTGGGAAAAGACGCGAGTGCTATTTGCCCTGTGTATGGCAATGGGAGCGCAATAGTGACTTTCCTTACCAGAAAACAACTCTTGTTCGTAGGACCAGAAACTGCATATGATTCAACTCCATTTAGGACTGGGAAACAAACGCTTGCTCGCCTTACAAGAAACACACTCTGCTTTTGAGAAAAGAGCACTCTTCTACTCTACTGTGTTTCCTATGGGGTCCGAACAGTGAGCTTGCTCAGAACAAAAGAACTGTGCTTCCTACACACACGGCCATATCTAGTTCAATTCTGCTTAGGAACCTGACCAGAGCAGTAGATCCTCTTCAGTCCAATACACTGTACTTGCTGGGAACAGACGCCAGTGCTATTTGTCCTGTATATGGCAATGGCAGCGCAATAGTGACTATTCTTATCATAAAACAACTCTTGCTCGTAGGACCACAAACTGCATGTGATTCCACTCCATTTAGGACTGGGAAACAAACTCTCGCTCGCTTTACAAGAAACACACTCTGCTTTTGAGAAAAGAGCACTCTTCTACTCTACTGTGTTTCCTATGGGGTCCAAACAGTGATCTTGGTCAGAACAAAAGAACTGTGCTTCCTACACACATGGACCATATCTAGTAAAATTCTGCTTAGGAAACTAACAAGAACAGTAGCTCCTATTCAGTCGAATACACTGTACTTGCGGGGAACAGACGCGAGTGCTATTTGCACTGTGTATGGCAATTGGAGCACAATAGTGACTTGTCTTACCAGAAAACAACTCTCGCTTGTAGGACAAAAAACTGCATGTGACTCAACTCCATTTAGGACTGGGAAACAAACGCTAGCTTGACTTCCAAGAAAAACACTCTGCTTTTGAGAAAAGAGCACTCTTCTACTCTACTGTGTTTCCTATGTGTTCCGAAAAGTGACCTTGCTCAGAACAAAAAAACTGTGCTTCCTACACACACGGCCATATCTCGTTCAAGTCTGCTTAGGAACCTGACAAGAATAGAAGATCTTCTTCAGTCCAATACACTGTACTTGCTGGGAACAGACGCCAGTGCTATTTGTCCTGTATATGGCAATGGCAGCGCAATAGTGACTCGTCTTACCAGAAAACAACTCTTGCTCGTAGGACAAAAAACTGCATGTGACTCAACTCCATTTAGGACTGGGAAACAAACGCTAGCTCGACTTACAAGAAACACACTCCGCTTTTGAGAAATGAGCACTCTTCTACTCTACTGTGTTTCCTATGGGGCCAGAACAGTGAACTTGCTCACAACAAAAGAACTGTGCTTCCTATATACACGGCCATATATAGTTCAATTCTGCTTAGGAACGTGACAAGAACAGTAGATCCTCTTCAGTCCAATACACTGTACTTGCTGGGAACAGACGCCAGTGCTATTTGTCTTGTATATGGCAATGGCAGTGCAACAGTGACTATTCTTACCATAAAACAACTCTTGCTCGTAGGACCAGAAACTGCATGTGATTCAACTCCATTTAGGACTGGGAAACAAACGCTAGCTCGCCTTACAAGAAACACACTCTCCTTTAGAGAATAGAGCACTCTTCTACTCTACTGTGTTTCCTATGGGGTCCAAACAGTGAACTTGTTCAGAACAAAAGAACTATGCTTCCTACACACACGGACCATATCTAGTTCAACTCTGCTTAGTAAACTGACAAGAACAGTAGCTCCTATTCAGTCCAATACACTGTACTTGCTGGGAAAAGACGCGAGTGCTATTTGTCTTGTGTAGGGCAATGGGAACGCAATAGTGACTTTCCTTACCAGAAAACAACTCTTGTTCGTAGGACCAGAAACTGCAAGTGATTCAACTCCATTTAGGACTAGGAAACAAACGCTAGCTCGCCTTACAAAAACACACTCTGTTTTTGAGAAAAGAGCACTCTTCTACTCTACTGTGTTTCCTGTAGGGCCAGAACAATGAGCTTGCTCAGAACATAAGAACTGTGCTCCTACACACGGGCCATATCTAGTTCCACTCTGCTTAGGAAACTGACAAGAACAGTAGATCCTCTTCAGTACGATACACTGTACTTGCTGGGAACAGACGCGAGAGCTATTTGCACTATGTATGGCAAGGGGAGCACAATAGTGACTTTCCTTACCAGAAATCAACTCTTGCTCTTAGGACCAGAAACTGCATGTGACTCAACTCCATTTAGGACTGGGAAACAAACGCTAGCTCGACTTACAAGAAACACACTCTGCTTTTGAGAAAAGAGCACTTTTCTACTCTACTGTGTTTCCTATGGTGTCCGAACAGTGAGCTTGCTCAGAACAAAAGAACTGTGCTTCCTACACACACGGCCATATCTAGTTCAATTCTGCTTAGGAATCTGACAAAAACAGTAGATCCTCTTCAGTCCAATACACTGTGCTTGCTGGGAACAGACACCAGTGCTATTTGTCCTGTGTATGGCAATGGCAGCACAATAGTGACTATTCTTACCATAAAACAACTCTTGCTCGTAGGACCAGAAACTGCATGTGATTCCACTCCATTTAGTACTGGGACACAAACGCTAGCTCGCCTTACAAGAAACACACTCTGCTTTTGAGAAAAGAGCACTCTTCTACTCTACTGTGTTTCCTATGGGGTCCAAACAGTGAGCTTGCTCAGAACAAAAGAACTGTGCTTCCTACACACGAGGACCATATGTAGTTCAACTCTGCTTAGGAAACTGACAAGAACAGTAGCTCCTATTCAGTCCAATACACTGTACTTGCTGGGAAAAGACGCGAGTGCTATTTGCCCTGTGTATGGCAATGGGAGCGCAATAGTGACTTTCCTTACCAGAAAACAACTCTTGTTCGTAGGACCAGAAACTGCATATGATTCAACTCCATTTAGGACTGGGAAACAAACGCTTGCTCGCCTTACAAGAAACACACTCTGCTTTTGAGAAAAGAGCACTCTTCTACTCTACTGTGTTTCCTATGGGGTCCGAACAGTGAGCTTGCTCAGAACAAAAGAACTGTGCTTCCTACACACACGGCCATATCTAGTTCAATTCTGCTTAGGAACCTGACCAGAGCAGTAGATCCTCTTCACTCCAATACACTGTACTTGCTGGGAACAGACGCCAGTGCTATTTGTCCTGTATATGGCAATGGCAGCGCAATAGTGACTATTCTTATCATAAAACAACTCTTGCTCGTAGGACCACAAACTGCATGTGATTCCACTCCATTTAGGACTGGGAAACAAACTCTCGCTCGCTTTACAAGAAACACACTCTGCTTTTGAGAAAAGAGCACTCTTCTACTCTACTGTGTTTCCTATGGGGTCCAAACAGTGATCTTGGTCAGAACAAAAGAACTGTGCTTCCTACACACATGGACCATATCTAGTAAAATTCTGCTTAGGAAACTAACAAGAACAGTAGCTCCTATTCAGTCGAATACACTGTACTTGCGGGGAACAGACGCGAGTGCTATTTGCACTGTGTATGGCAATTGGAGCACAATAGTGACTTGTCTTACCAGAAAACAACTCTCGCTTGTAGGACAAAAAACTGCATGTGACTCAACTCCATTTAGGACTGGGAAACAAACGCTAGCTTGACTTCCAAGAAAAACACTCTGCTTTTGAGAAAAGAGCACTCTTCTACTCTACTGTGTTTCCTATGTGTTCCGAAAAGTGACCTTGCTCAGAACAAAAAAACTGTGCTTCCTACACACACGGCCATATCTCGTTCAAGTCTGCTTAGGAACCTGACAAGAATAGAAGATCTTCTTCAGTCCAATACACTGTACTTGCTGGGAACAGACGCCAGTGCTATTTGTCCTGTATATGGCAATGGCAGCGCAATAGTGACTCTTCTTAACAGAAAACAACTCTTGCTTGTAGGACCAGAAACTGCATGTGATTCAACTCCATTTAGGACTGGGAAACAAACGCTAGCTCGCCTTACAAGAAACACACTCTGCTTTTGAGAAAAGAGCACTCTTCTACTCTACTGTGTTTCCTATGCGGTCCGAACAGTGAGCTTGGTCAGAACAAAAGAACTGTGCTTCCTACACACACGGCCATATCTAGTTCAATTCTGCTTAGGAACCTGACCAGAGCAGTAGATCCTCTTCAGTCCAATACACTGTACTTGCTGGGAACAGACGCCAGTGCTATTTGTCTTGTATATGGCAATGGCAGTGCAATAGTGACTATTCTTACCATAAAACAACTCTTGCTTGTAGGACCAGAAACTGCATGTGATTCCACTCCATTTAGGACTGGGAAACAAACGCTAGCTCGCCTTACAAGAAACACACTCTCCTTTAGAGAAAAGAGCACTCTTCTACTCTACTGTGTTTCCTATGGGGTCCAAACAGTGAACTTGTTCAGAACAAAAGAACTATGCTTCCTACACACACGGACCATATCTAGTTCAACTCTGCTTAGTAAACTGACAAGAACAGTAGCTCCTATTCAGTCCAATACACTGTACTTTTTGGGAAAAGACGCGAGTGCTATTTGTCTTGTGTAGGGCAATGGGAACGCAATAGTGACTTTCCTTACCAGAAAACAACTTTTGTTCGTAGGACCAGAAACTGCAAGTGATTCAACTCCATTTAGGACTAGGAAACAAACGCTAGCTCGCCTTACAAAAACACACTCTGTTTTTGAGAAAAGAGCACTCTTCTACTCTACTGTGTTTCCTGTAGGGCCAGAACAATGAGCTTGCTCAGAACATAAGAACTGTGCTCCTACACACGGGCCATATCTAGTTCCACTCTGCTTAGGAAACTGACAAGAACAGTAGATCCTCTTCAGTACGATACACTGTACTTGCTGGGAACAGACGCGAGAGCTATTTGCACTATGTCTGGCAAGGGGAGCACAATAGTGACTTTCCTTACCAGAAATCAACTCTTGCTCTTAGGACCAGAAACTGCATGTGACTCAACTCCATTTAGGACTGGGAAACAAACGCTAGCTCGACTTACAAGAAACACACTCTGCTTTTGAGAAAAGAGCACTTTTCTACTCTACTGTGTTTCCTATGGTGTCCGAACAGTGAGCTTGCTCAGAACAAAAGAACTGTGCTTCCTACACACACGGCCATATCTAGTTCAATTCTGCTTAGGAACCTGACAAAAACAGTAGATCCTCTTCAGTCCAATACACTGTGCTTGCTGGGAACAGACACCAGTGCTATTTGTCCTGTGTATGGCAATGGCAGCACAATAGTGACTATTCTTACCATAAAACAACTCTTGCTCGTAGGACCAGAAACTGCATGTGATTCCACTCCATTTAGTACTGGGACACAAACGCTAGCTCGCCTTACAAGAAACACACTCTGCTTTTGAGAAAAGAGCACTCTTCTACTCTACTGTGTTTCCTATGGGGTCCAAACAGTGAGCTTGCTCAGAACAAAAGAACTGTGCTTCCTACACACGAGGACCATATGTAGTTCAACTCTGCTTAGGAAACTGACAAGAACAGTAGCTCCTATTCAGTCCAATACACTGTACTTGCTGGGAAAAGACGCGAGTGCTATTTGCCCTGTGTATGGCAATGGGAGCGCAATAGTGACTTTCCTTACCAGAAAACAACTCTTGTTCGTAGGACCAGAAACTGCATATGATTCAACTCCATTTAGGACTGGGAAACAAACGCTTGCTCGCCTTACAAGAAACACACTCTGCTTTTGAGAAAAGAGCACTCTTCTACTCTACTGTGTTTCCTATGGGGTCCGAACAGTGAGCTTGCTCAGAACAAAAGAACTGTGCTTCCTACACACACGGCCATATCTAGTTCAATTCTGCTTAGGAACCTGACCAGAGCAGTAGATCCTCTTCACTCCAATACACTGTACTTGTTGGGAACAGACGCGAGTGCTATTTGCACTGTGTATGGCAATGGGAGCGCTATAGTGACTTTCCTTACCAGAAAAAAACTCTTGCTCATAGGACCAGAAACTGCATGTGATTCAACTCCATTTAGGACTGGGAAACAAACGCTAGCTCGCCTTACAAGAAACACACTCTGCTTTTGAGAAAAGAGCACTCTTCTACTCTACTGTGTTTCCTATGGTGTCCGAACAGGGAGCTTGCTCAGAACAAAAGAACTGTGCTTTCTACACACGGGCCATATCTAGTACAACTCTGCTTAGGAAACAAACAAAACAGTAGCTCCTCTTCAGTCCGATACACTGTACTTGTGGGGAACAGACGCGAGTGCTATTTGCACTGTGTATGGCATTGGAGCACAATAATGACTCCTCTTACCAGAAAACAACTCTTGCTCGTAGGACAAAAAACTGCATGTGACTCAACTCCATTTAGGACTGGGAAACAAACGCTAGCTCGACTTACAAGAAACACACTCCGCTTTTGAGAAATGAGCACTCTTCTACTCTACTGTGTTTCCTATGGGGCCAGAACAGTGAACTTGCTCAGAACAAAAGAACTGTGCTTCCTACATACACGGCCATATATAGTTCAATTCTGCTTAGGAACGTGACAAGAACAGTAGATCCTCTTCAGTCCAATACACTGTACTTGCTGGGAACAGACGCCAGTGCTATTTGTCCTGTATATGGCAATGGCAGCGCAATAGTGACTCTTCTTAACAGAAAACAACTCTTGCTTGTAGGACCAGAAACTGCATGTGATTCAACTCCATTTAGGACTGGGAAACAAACGCTAGCTCGCCTTACAAGAAACACACTCTGCTTTTGAGAAAAGAGCACTCTTCTACTCTACTGTGTTTCCTATGCGGTCCGAACAGTGAGCTTGGTCAGAACAAAAGAACTGTGCTTCCTACACACACGGCCATATCTAGTTCAATTCTGCTTAGGGACCTGACCAGAGCAGTAGATCCTCTTCAGTCCAATACACTGTACTTGCTGGGAACAGACGCCAGTGCTATTTGTCTTGTATATGGCAATGGCAGTGCAATAGTGACTATTCTTACCATAAAACAGCTCTTGCTCGTAGTACCACAAACTGCATGTGATTCCACTCCATTTAGGACTGGGAAACAAACGCTAGCTCGCCTTACAAGAAACACACTCTGCTTTTGAGAAAAGAGCACTCTTCTACTCTACTGTGTTTCCTATGGGGTCCAAACAGTGAGCTTGCTCAGAACAAAAGAACTGTGCTTCCTACACACGCAGGCCATATCTAGTTCAACTCTGCTTAGGAAACTGACAAGAACAGTAGCTCCTATTCAGTCCAATACACTGTACTTGCTGGGAACAGACACGAGTGCTATTTGCACTGTGTATGGCATTTAGAGCGCAATAGTGACTCTTCTTACCAGAAAACAACTCTTGCTCGTAAAACCAAAAACTGTCTGTGACTCAACTCCATTTAGGACTGGGAAATAACGCGAGCTGGCCTTACAAGAAACACACTCTGCTTTAGAGAAAGGAGCACTCATCTACTCTACTGTGTTTCCTGTAGGGCCAGAACAGTGAGCTTGCTCAGAACAAAAGAACTGTGCTTCCTACACACACGGCCATATCTCGTTCAAGTCTGCTTAGGAACCTGACAAGAACAGTAGATCCTCTTCAGTCCAATACACTGTACTTGCTGGGAACAGACGCCAGTGATATTTGTCCTGTGTAGGGCAATGGCAGCGCAATAGTGACTCTTCTTACCAGAAAACAACTCTTGCTTGTAGGACCAGAAACTGCATGTGATTCAACTCCATTTAGGACTGGGAAACAAACTCTAGCTCGCTTTATAAGAAACACACTCTGCTTTTGAGAAAAGAGCACTCATCTACTCTACTGTGTTTCCTATGGGGTCCGAACAGTGACCTTGCTCAGAAAAAAGGAACTGTGCTTCCTACACACACGGGCCATATCTAGTTCAACTCTGCTTATTAACCTGACCAGAGCAGTAGATCCTCTTTAGTCCGATACACTGTACTTGCTGGGAACAGACGCGAGTGCTTTTTGCACTGTGTATTGCAATGGGAGCGCAATAGTGACTTTCCTTACCAGAAAACAACTCTTGCTCGTAGGATCAGAAACTGCATGTGATTCAACACCATTTAGGACTGAGAAACAAATGCTAGCTCGCCTTACAAGAAACACACTCTGCTTTTGAGAAAAGAGCACTCTTCTACTCTACTGTGTTTCCTATGGGGTCCGAACAGTGAGCTTGCTCAGAACAAAAGAACTGTGCTTTCTACACACACGGGCCATATCTAGTTCAACTCTGCTTAGGAAACAAACAAGAGCAGTAGCTCCTCTTCAGTCCAATACAATGTACTTGCTGGGAACAGACGCCAGTGCTATTTGTCCTGTGTATGGCAATGGCAGCGCAATAGTGACTCTTCTTACCAGAAAACAACTCTTGCTCGTAGGACCAGAAACTGCATGTGATTCAACTCCATTTAGGACTGGGAAACAAATGCTAGCTCTCCTTACATGAAACACACTCTGCATTTGAGAAAAGAGCACTCTTCTACTCTACTGTGTTTCCTATGGGGTCCGAACTGTGAGCTTGCTCAGAACGAAAGAACTGTGCTTCCTACACACATGGGCCATATCTAGTTCAACTCTGCTTTGGAAACTGACAAGAACAGTAGCTCCTCTTCAGTCCAATACACTTTACTTGCAGGGAACAGAAGGGAGGGCTATTTACACTGTGTATTTCAATTGGAGCACAATAGTGACTCGTCTTAACAGAAAACAACTCTTGCTCGTAGGACAAAAAAAAGCATGTGACTCAACTCCATTTAGAACTGGGAAACAAACGCTAGCTCGCCTTACAAGAAACACACTCTGCTTTAGAGAAAAGAGCACTCTTCTACTCTACTGTGTTTCCTATGGGGTCCAAACAGTGAGCTTGCTCAGAATAAAAGAACTGTGCTTCCTACACACACGGACCATATCTAGTTCAACTCTGCTTAGGAAACTGACAAGAACAGTAGCTCCTCTTCAGTCCAATACACTGTACTTGCTGGGAAAAGACGCGAGTGCTATTTGCCTTGTGTAGGGCAATGGGACCGCAATAGTGACTTTCCTTACCAGAAAAAAACTCTTGTTCGTAGGACCAGAAACTACATGTGATTCAACTCCATTTTGGACTAGGAAACAAACGCTAGCTCGCCTTAAAAAAACACACTCTGCTTTTGAGAAAAGAGCACTCTTCTACTCTACTGTGTTTCCTATAGGGCCAGAACAGTGAGCTTGCTCAGAACATAAGAATGGTGCTTCCTACACACAGGGGCCATATCTAGTTCAACTCTGCTTAGGAAACTGACAAGAACAGTAGATCCTCTTCAGTACGATGCAATGTACTTGCTGGGAACAGACGCGAGAGCTATTTGCACTATGTATGGCAAGGGGAGCACAATAGTGACATTCCATACCAGAAAACAACTCTTGCTCCTAGGACAAAAAACTGCATGTGACTCAACTCCATTTAGGACTGGGAAACAAACGCTAGCTCGACTTCCAAGAAACACACTCTGCTTTTGACAAAAGAGCACTCTTCTACTCTACTGTGTTTCCTATGTGTTCCGAACAGTGAGCTTGCTCAGAACAAAAAAACTGTGCTTCCTACTCACACGGCCATATCTAGTTCAAGTCTGCTTAGGAACCTGACAAAACAGTATATCCTCTTGAATCCAATACACTGTACTTGCTGGGAACAGACGCCAGTGCTATATGTCCTGTGTATGGCAATGGCAGCGCAATAGTGACTCTTCTTACCAGAAAACAACTCTTGCTCGTAGGACCAGAAACTGCATGTGATTAAACTCCATTTAGGACTGGGAAACAAACTCTAGCTCGCTTTACAAGAAACACACTTTGCTTTTGAGAAAAGAGCACTCTTCTACTCTACTGTGTTTCCTATAGGGCCAGAACAGTGAGCTTGCTCAGAAAAAAAGAACTGTGCTTCCTACACACACGGGCCATATCTAGTTCAACTCTGCTTAGCAAACTGAGAAGAACAGTAGCTCCTCTTCAGTCCAATACACTGTAATTGCTGGGAACAGACGGGAGGGCTATTTGCACTGTGTATGTAAATGGGAGCACAATAGTGACTTTCCTTACCAGAAAACAACTCTTGCTTGTAGGACCAGAAACTGCATGTGATTCAACTCCATTTAGGACTGGGAAACAAATGGTAGCTCACCTTACAAGAAACACACTCTGCTTTAGAGAAAAGAGCACTCTTCTATTCTACTGTGTTTCCTATGGGGTCCAAACAGTGAGCTTGCTCAGAACAAAAGAACTGTGCTTCCTACAAACACGGACCATGTCTAGTTCAACTCTGCTTAGTAAACTGACAAGAACAGTAGCTCCTCTTCAGTCCAATACACTGTACTTGCTGGGAAAAGACGCAAGAGCTATTTGCCTTGTGTAGGGCAATGGGAGCACAATAGTGACTTTCCTTACCAGAAAACAATTCTTGTTCATAGGACCAGAAACTGCATATGATCCAACTCCATTTAGGACTGGGAAACAAACGCTAGCTCGCCTTACAAAAACACACTCTGCATTTGAGAAATAAGCACTCTTCTACTCTACTGTGTATCCTATAGGGCCAGAAGAGTGAACATCCTCAGAACATAAGAACTGTGCTTCCTACACAATGGCCATATCTAGTTCAATTCTGCTTAGGAACCTGAGAAGAACAGTAGATCCTCTTCATTACAATACACTGTACTTGCTGGGAACAGTTGCCAGTGCTATTTGTCCTGTGTATGGCAATGGCAGCGCAATAGTGACTCTTCTTACCATAAAACAACTCGTGCTCGTAGGACTAGAAACTGCATGTGATTCAACTCCATTTAGGACTGGGAAACAAACGTTAGCTCGCCTTACAAGAAACACACTCTGCTTTAGGGAAAAGAGCACTCTTCTACTCTACTGTGTTTCCTATAGGGCCAGAATAGTGAGCTTGCTCAGAACAAAAGATCTTTGCTTCCTAAACACACGGGCCATATCTAGTTCAACTCTGCTTAGGAAACTGACAAGAACAGTAGCTCCTCTTCAGTCCAATACACTGTACTTGCTGGGAACAGACGCGAGTGCTATTTGCACTGTGTATGGCAATTGGAGCACAATAGTGACTCGTCTTACCAGAAAACAACTCTTGCTTGTAGGACAATAAACTGCATGTGACTCAAATCCATTTAGGACTGGGAAACAAACGCTAGCTCGCCTTACAAGAAACACACTCTGCTTTTGAGAAAAGAGCACTCTTCTACTCTACTGTGTTTCATCTGGGGTCCGAAAAGCGAGTTTCCTCAGAACAAAAGAACTGTGCTTCCTACAAACACGGCCATATCTAGTTCAATTCTGCTTAGGAACCTGACAAGAACAGTAGATCCTCTTCAGTCCACTACACTGTACTTGCTGGGAACAGACACCAGTGCTATTAGTCCTGTGTATGGCAATGGCAGCGCTATAGTGACTCTTCTTACCAGAAAACAACTCTTGCTCGTAGGACCAGAAACTGCATGTGATTCAAATCCATTTAGGACTGGGAAACAAAAGCTAGCTCACCTTACAAGAAACACACTCTGCTTTAGAGAAAAGATCACTCTTATACTCTACTGTGTTTCCTATAGGGCCAGAACAGTGAGCTTGCTCAGAACAAAAGAACTGTGCTTCCTACACACGGGCCATATCTAGTTCAACTCTGCTTAGGAAACTGACAAGAACAGTAGCTCCTCTTCAGTCCGATACACGTACTTGCTGGGAACAGACGCGAGTGCTATTTGCACTGTGTATTGCAATGGTAGCGCAATAGTGACTTTCCTTACCAGAAAACAACTCTTGCTCTTAGGACCAGAAACTGCATGTGATTGAACTCCATTTAGGACTGGTAAACAAACAATAGCTCGCCTTACAAGAAACACACTCTGCTTTAGAGAAAAGAGCACTCTACTACTCTACTGTGTTTCATATGGGGTCCAAACAGTGAGCTTGCTCAGAACAAAGAACTGTGCTTTCTCCACACACGGGCCATATCTAGTTCAACTCTGCTTAGGAAACAAACAAGAACAGTAGCTCCTCTTCACTCCAATACACTGTATTTGCGGGGAACAGACGCGAGTGCTATTTGCACTGTGTATGGCATTGGAGCACAATAGAGACTTGTCTTACCAGAAAACAACTCTTGCTCCTAGGACAAAAAACTGCATGTGACTCAACTCCATTTCGGACTGGGAAACAAACGCTAGCTCAACTTCCAAGAAACGCACTCTGCTTTTGAGAAAAGAGCACTCTTCTACTCTACTGTGTTTCCTATGTGTTCCGAAAAGTGAGCTTGCTCAGAACAAAAAAACTGTGCTTCCTACACACATGGCAATATCTAGTTCAAGTCTGCTTAGGAACCTGACAAGAACAGTAGATCCTCTTCAGTCCAATACACTGTACTTGCTGGGAACAGACGCCAGTGCTATTTGTCCTGTGTATGGCAATGGCAGTGCAATAGTGACTCTTCTTACCAGAAAACAACTCTTGCTCGTAGGACCAGAAACTCATGTGATTCCACTCCATTTAGACTGGGAAACAAACTCTAGCTCGCTTTACAAGAAACACACTCTGCTTTTGAGAAAAGAGCGCTCTTCTACTCTACTGTGTTTCCTATAGGGCCAGAACAGTGAGCTTGCTCAGAAAAAAAGAACTGTACTTCCTACACACACGGGCCACATCTAGTTCAACTCTGCTTAGGAAACTGAGAAGAACAGTAGCTCATTTTCAGTCCAATACTCTGTAATTGCTGGGAACAGACGGGAGGGCTATTTGCACTGTGTATGGCAATGGGAGCGCAATAGTGACTTTCCTTACCAGAAAACAACTCTTGCTCGTAGGATCAGAAACTGCATGTGATTCAACTCCATTTAGGACTGGGAAACAAACGCTAGCTCGCCTTACAAGAAACACACTCTGCTTTAGAGAAAAGATCACTCTTCTACTCTACTGTGTTTCCTATAGGGCCAGAACAGTGAGCTTGCTCAGAACAAAAGAACTATGCGTCCTACACACGGGCCATATCTAGTTCAACTCTGCTTAGGAAACTGACAAGAACAGTAGCTCCTCTTCAGTCCGATACACTGTACTTGCTGGGAACAGACGCGAGTGCTATTTGCACTGTGTATTGCAATGGTAGCGCAATAGTGACTTTCCTTACCAGAAAACAACTCTTGCTCTTAGGACCAGAAACTGCATGTGATTGAACTCCATTTAGGACTGGTAAACAAACGCTAGCTCGCCTTACAAGAAACACACTCTGCTTTTGAGAAAAGAGCACTCTTCTACTCTACTGTGTTTCGTATGGGGTCAGAACAGTGAGCTTGCTCAGAACAAAGAACTGTGCTACCTATACACACGGCCATATCTAGTTAAATTCTGCTTAAGAGCCTGACAAGAACAGTAGATCCTCTTCAGTCCAATACACTGTACTTGCTGGGAACAGACGCCAGTGCTATTTGTCCTGTGTATGGCAATGGCAGCACAATAGTGACTCTTCTTACCAGAAAACAACTCTTGCTCGTAGGACCAGAAACTGCATGTGATTCAACTCCATTTAGGACTGGGAAACAAAAGCTAGCTCACCTCACATGAAACACACTCTGCTTTTGAGAAAAGAGCACTCTTCTACTCTACTGTGTTTCCTATGTGTTCCGAAAAGTGAGCTTTCTCAGAACAAAACAACTGTGCTTCCTACACACACGGGCCATATCTAGTTCAACTCTGCTTAGGAAACTGACAAGAACAGTAGATCCTCTTCAGTACAATACACTGTACTTGCGGGGAAAAGACGCGAGTGCTATTTGCACTGTGTATGGCAATTGGAGCACAATAGTGACTTGTCTTACCAGAAAACAACTCTTGCTCCTAGGACAAAAAACTGCATGTGACTCAACTCCATTTAGGACTGGGAAACAAACACTAGCTCGACTTCCAAGAAACACACTCTGCTTTTGACAAAAGAGCACTCTTCTACTCTACTGTGTTTCCTATGTGTTCCGAACAGTGAGCTTGCTCAGAACAAAAAAACTGTGCTTCCTACTCACATGGCCATATCTAGTTCAAGTCTGCTTAGGAACCTGACAAAACAGTATATCCTCTTGAATCCAATACACTGTACTTGCTGGGAACAGACGCCAGTGCTATATGTCCTGTGTATGGCAATGGCAGCGCAATAGTGACTCTTCTTACCAGAAAACAACTCTTGCTCGTAGGACCAGAAACTGCATGTGATTAAACTCCATTTAGGACTGGGAAACAAACTCTAGCTCGCTTTACAAGAAACACACTTTGCTTTTGAGAAAAGAGCACTCTTCTACTCTACTGTGTTTCCTATAGGGCCAGAACAGTGAGCTTGCTCAGAAAAAAAGAACTGTGCTTCCTACACACACGGGCCATATCTAGTTCAACTCTGCTTAGCAAACTGAGAAGAACAGTAGATCCTCTTCAGTCCAATACACTGTAATTGCTGGGAACAGACGGGAGGGCTATTTGCACTGTGTATGGAAATGGGAGCACAATAGTGACTTTCCTTACCAGAAAACAACTCTTGCTTGTAGGACCAGAAACTGCATGTGATTCAACTCCATTTAGGACTGGGAAACAAATGGTAGCTCACCTTACAAGAAACACACTCTGCTTTAGAGAAAAGAGCACTCTTCTATTCTACTGTGTTTCCTATGGGGTCCAAACAGTGAGCTTGCTGAGAACAAAAGAACTGTGCTTCCTACAAACACGGACCATATCTAGTTCAACTCTGCTTAGTAAACTGACAAGAACAGTAGCTCCTCTTCAGTCCAATACACTGTACTTGCTGGGAAAAGACGCGAGAGCTATTTGCCTTGTGTAGGGCAATGGGAGCACAATAGTGACTTTCCTTACCAGAAAACAATTCTTGTTCATAGGACCAGAAACTGCATATGATCCAACTCCATTTAGGACTGGGAAACAAATGCTAGCTCGCCTTACAAAAACACACTCTGCATTTGAGAAATAAGCACTCTTCTACTCTACTGTGTATCCTATAGGGCCAGAAGAGTGAACATGCTCAGAACATAAGAACTGTGCTTCCTACACAATGGCCATATCTAGTTCAATTCTGCTTAGGAAACTGACAAGAACAGTAGCTCCTCTTCAGTCCCATACACTGTACTTGCTGGGAACAGACGCGAGTGCTATTTGCACTGTGTATGGCAATGGGAGCGCAATAGTGACTTTCCTTACCAGAAAACAACTCTTGCTCGTAGGACCAGAAACTGCATGTGATTCAACTCCATTTAGGACTGGGAAACAAATGCTAGCTCGCCTTACAAGAAACACACTCTGCTTTTGAGAAAAGAGCACTCTTCTACTCTACTGGGTTTCCTATGGTGTCCAACAGTGAGCTTGCTCAGAACAAAAGAACTGTGCTTCCTACACACACGGCCATATCTAGTTCAACTCTGCTTAGGAACCTGACAAGAACAGCAGATCCTCTTCAGTCCAATACACTGTACTTGCTGGGAAAAAACGCCAGTGCTATTTGTCCTGTGTAGGGCAATGGCAGCTCAATAGTGACTCTTCTTACCAGAAAACAACTCTTGCTCGTAGGACCAGAAACTGCATGTGATTCAACTCCATTTAGGACTGGAAAACAAACTCTAGCTCGCTTTACGAGAAACACACTCTGCTTTTGAGAAAAGAGCACTCTTCTACTCTACTGTGTTTCCTATAGGGCCAGAACAGTGAGCTTGCTCAGAAAAAAAGAACTGTACTTCCTACAAACACGGGCCATATCTAGTTCAACTCTGGTTAGGAAACTGAGAAGAAAAGTAGCTCCTTTTCAGTCCAATACAATGTACATGGTGGGAACAGACGCCAATGCTATTTGCCCTGTGTATGGCAATGGGAGCGCAATAGTGACTTTCCTTACCAGAAAACAACTCTTGCTCGTAGGACCAGAAACTGCATGTGATTCAACTCCATTTAGGACTGGGAAACAAACGCTAGCTCGCCTTACAAGAAACACACTCTGGTTTAGAGAAAAGAGCACTCTTCTACTCTACTGTGTTTCCTATGGGGTCCAAACAGTGAGCTTGCTCAGAACAAAAGATCTGTGCTTCCTAAACACACGGCCATATCTAGTTCAACTCTACTTAGGAAACTGACAAGAACAGTAGCTCCTCTTCAGTCCAATACACTGTACTTGCTGGGAACAGACGTGAGTGCTATTTGCACTGTGTATGGCAATTGGAGCACAATAGTGACTCGTCTTACCAGAAAACAACTCTTGCTCGTAGGACAATAAACTGCATGTGACTCAAATCCATTTAGGACTGGGAAACAAACGCTAGCTCGCCTTACAAGAAACACACTCTGCTTTTGAGAAAAGAGCACTCTTCTACTCTACTGTGTTTCCTATGGGGTCCGAAAAGCGAGTTTCCTCAGAACAAAAGAACTGTGCTTCCTACAAACACGACCATATCTAGTTCAATTCTGCTTAGGAACCTGACAAGAACAGTAGATCCTCTACAGTCCACTACACTGTACTTGCTGGGAACAGACGCCAGTGTTATTAGTCCTGTGTATGGCAATGGCAGCGCTATAGTGACTCTTCTTACCAGAAAACAACTCTTGCTCGTAGGACCAGAAACTGCATGTGATTCAACTCCATTTAGGACTGGGAAACAAAAGCTAGCTCACCTTACAAGAAACACACTCTGCTTTAGAGAAAAGAGCACTCTTCTACTCTACTGTGTTTCCTATAGGGTCCGAACAGTGAGCTTGCTCAGAACAAAAGGACTATGCTTCCTACACACGGGCCATATCTAGTTCAACTCTGCTTATGAAACTGACAAGAACAGTAGCTCCTCTTCAGTCTGATACACTGTACTTGCTGAGACACACGCGAGTGCTATTTGTACTGTGTATGGCAATGGCAGTGCAATAGTGACTTTCCTTACCAGAAAAAAACTCTTGCTCGTAAGACCAGAAACTGCATGTGATTCAACTCCATTTAGGACTGGGAAACAAACGCTAGCTCGCCTTACAAGAAACACACTCTGCTTTAGAGAAAAGATCACTCTTCTACTCTACTGTGTTTCCTATAGGGCCAGAACAGTGAGCTTGCTCAGAACAAAAGAACTGTGCTTCCTACACACGGGCCATATCTAGTTCAACTCTGCTTAGGAAACTGACAAGAACAGTAGCTCCTCTTCAGTCCGATACACGTACTTGCTGGGAACAGACGCGAGTGCTATTTGCACTGTGTATTGCAATGGTAGCGCAATAGTGACTTTCCTTACCAGAAAACAACTCTTGCTCTTAGGACCAGAAACTGCATGTGATTGAACTCCATTTAGGTCTGGTAAACAAACGATAGCTCGCCTTACAAGAAACACACTCTGCTTTAGAGAAAAGAGCACTCTACTACTCTACTGTGTTTCATATGGGGTCCAAACAGTGAGCTTGCTCAGAACAAAAGAACTGTGCTTTCTCCACACACGGGCCATATCTAGTTCAACTCTGCTTAGGAAACAAACAAGAACAGTAGCTCCTCTTCACTCCAATACACTGTATTTGCGGGGAACAGACGCGAGTGCTATTTGCACTGTGTATGGCATTGGAGCACAATAGTGACTTGTCTTACCAGAAAACAACTCTTGCTCCTAGGACAAAAAACTGCATGTGACTCAACTCCATTTAGGACTGGGAAACAAACGCTAGCTCAACTTCCAAGAAACGCACTCTGCTTTTGAGAAAAGAGCACTCTTCTACTCTACTGTGTTTCCTATGTGTTCCGAAAAGTGAGCTTGCTCAGAACAAAAAAACTGTGCTTCCTACACACATGGCAATATCTAGTTCAAGTCTGCTTAGGAACCTGACAAGAACAGTAGATCCTCTTCAGTCCAATACACTGTACTTGCTGGGAACAGACGCCAGTGCTATTTGTCCTGTGTATGGCAATGGCAGTGCAATAGTGACTCTTCTTACCAGAAAACAACTCTTGCTCGTAGGACCAGAAACTCATGTGATTCCACTCCATTTAGACTGGGAAACAAACTCTAGCTCGCTTTACAAGAAACACACTCTGCTTTTGAGAAAAGAGCGCTCTTCTACTCTACTGTGTTTCCTATAGGGCCAGAACAGTGAGCTTGCTCAGAAAAAAAGAACTGTACTTCCTACACACACGGGCCACATCTAGTTCAACTCTGCTTAGGAAACTGAGAAGAACAGTAGCTCATTTTCAGTCCAATACTCTGTAATTGCTGGGAACAGACGGGAGGGCTATTTGCACTGTGTATGGCAATGGGAGCGCAATAGTGACTTTCCTTACCAGAAAACAACTCTTGCTCGTAGGATCAGAAACTGCATGTGATTCAACTCCATTTAGGACTGGGAAACAAACGCTAGCTCGCCTTACAAGAAACACACTCTGCTTTAGAGAAAAGATCACTCTTCTACTCTACTGTGTTTCCTATAGGGCCAGAACAGTGAGCTTGCTCAGAACAAAAGAACTATGCGTCCTACACACGGGCCATATCTAGTTCAACTCTGCTTAGGAAACTGACAAGAACAGTAGCTCCTCTTCAGTCCGATACACTGTACTTGCTGGGAACAGACGCGAGTGCTATTTGCACTGTGTATTGCAATGGTAGCGCAATAGTGACTTTCCTTACCAGAAAACAACTCTTGCTCTTAGGACCAGAAACTGCATGTGATTGAACTCCATTTAGGACTGGTAAACAAACGCTAGCTCGCCTTACAAGAAACACACTCTGCTTTTGAGAAAAGAGCACTCTTCTACTCTACTGTGTTTCGTATGGGGTCAGAACAGTGAGCTTGCTCAGAACAAAGAACTGTGCTACCTATACACACGGCCATATCTAGTTAAATTCTGCTTAAGAGCCTGACAAGAACAGTAGATCCTCTTCAGTCCAATACACTGTACTTGCTGGGAACAGACGCCAGTGCTATTTGTCCTGTGTATGGCAATGGCAGCACAATAGTGACTCTTCTTACCAGAAAACAACTCTTGCTCGTAGGACCAGAAACTGCATGTGATTCAACTCCATTTAGGACTGGGAAACAAAAGCTAGCTCACCTCACATGAAACACACTCTGCTTTTGAGAAAAGAGCACTCTTCTACTCTACTGTGTTTCCTATGTGTTCCGAAAAGTGAGCTTTCTCAGAACAAAACAACTGTGCTTCCTACACACACGGGCCATATCTAGTTCAACTCTGCTTAGGAAACTGACAAGAACAGTAGATCCTCTTCAGTACAATACACTGTACTTGCGGGGAAAAGACGCGAGTGCTATTTGCACTGTGTATGGCAATTGGAGCACAATAGTGACTTGTCTTACCAGAAAACAACTCTTGCTCCTAGGACAAAAAACTGCATGTGACTCAACTCCATTTAGGACTGGGAAACAAACACTAGCTCGACTTCCAAGAAACACACTCTGCTTTTGACAAAAGAGCACTCTTCTACTCTACTGTGTTTCCTATGTGTTCCGAACAGTGAGCTTGCTCAGAACAAAAAAACTGTGCTTCCTACTCACATGGCCATATCTAGTTCAAGTCTGCTTAGGAACCTGACAAAACAGTATATCCTCTTGAATCCAATACACTGTACTTGCTGGGAACAGACGCCAGTGCTATATGTCCTGTGTATGGCAATGGCAGCGCAATAGTGACTCTTCTTACCAGAAAACAACTCTTGCTCGTAGGACCAGAAACTGCATGTGATTAAACTCCATTTAGGACTGGGAAACAAACTCTAGCTCGCTTTACAAGAAACACACTTTGCTTTTGAGAAAAGAGCACTCTTCTACTCTACTGTGTTTCCTATAGGGCCAGAACAGTGAGCTTGCTCAGAAAAAAAGAACTGTGCTTCCTACACACACGGGCCATATCTAGTTCAACTCTGCTTAGCAAACTGAGAAGAACAGTAGATCCTCTTCAGTCCAATACACTGTAATTGCTGGGAACAGACGGGAGGGCTATTTGCACTGTGTATGGAAATGGGAGCACAATAGTGACTTTCCTTACCAGAAAACAACTCTTGCTTGTAGGACCAGAAACTGCATGTGATTCAACTCCATTTAGGACTGGGAAACAAATGGTAGCTCACCTTACAAGAAACACACTCTGCTTTAGAGAAAAGAGCACTCTTCTATTCTACTGTGTTTCCTATGGGGTCCAAACAGTGAGCTTGCTGAGAACAAAAGAACTGTGCTTCCTACAAACACGGACCATATCTAGTTCAACTCTGCTTAGTAAACTGACAAGAACAGTAGCTCCTCTTCAGTCCAATACACTGTACTTGCTGGGAAAAGACGCGAGAGCTATTTGCCTTGTGTAGGGCAATGGGAGCACAATAGTGACTTTCCTTACCAGAAAACAATTCTTGTTCATAGGACCAGAAACTGCATATGATCCAACTCCATTTAGGACTGGGAAACAAATGCTAGCTCGCCTTACAAAAACACACTCTGCATTTGAGAAATAAGCACTCTTCTACTCTACTGTGTATCCTATAGGGCCAGAAGAGTGAACATGCTCAGAACATAAGAACTGTGCTTCCTACACAATGGCCATATCTAGTTCAATTCTGCTTAGGAAACTGACAAGAACAGTAGCTCCTCTTCAGTCCCATACACTGTACTTGCTGGGAACAGACGCGAGTGCTATTTGCACTGTGTATGGCAATGGGAGCGCAATAGTGACTTTCCTTACCAGAAAACAACTCTTGCTCGTAGGACCAGAAACTGCATGTGATTCAACTCCATTTAGGACTGGGAAACAAATGCTAGCTCGCCTTACAAGAAACACACTCTGCTTTTGAGAAAAGAGCACTCTTCTACTCTACTGGGTTTCCTATGGTGTCCAACAGTGAGCTTGCTCAGAACAAAAGAACTGTGCTTCCTACACACACGGCCATATCTAGTTCAACTCTGCTTAGGAACCTGACAAGAACAGCAGATCCTCTTCAGTCCAATACACTGTACTTGCTGGGAAAAAACGCCAGTGCTATTTGTCCTGTGTAGGGCAATGGCAGCTCAATAGTGACTCTTCTTACCAGAAAACAACTCTTGCTCGTAGGACCAGAAACTGCATGTGATTCAACTCCATTTAGGACTGGAAAACAAACTCTAGCTCGCTTTACGAGAAACACACTCTGCTTTTGAGAAAAGAGCACTCTTCTACTCTACTGTGTTTCCTATAGGGCCAGAACAGTGAGCTTGCTCAGAAAAAAAGAACTGTACTTCCTACAAACACGGGCCATATCTAGTTCAACTCTGGTTAGGAAACTGAGAAGAAAAGTAGCTCCTTTTCAGTCCAATACAATGTACATGGTGGGAACAGACGCCAATGCTATTTGCCCTGTGTATGGCAATGGGAGCGCAATAGTGACTTTCCTTACCAGAAAACAACTCTTGCTCGTAGGACCAGAAACTGCATGTGATTCAACTCCATTTAGGACTGGGAAACAAACGCTAGCTCGCCTTACAAGAAACACACTCTGGTTTAGAGAAAAGAGCACTCTTCTACTCTACTGTGTTTCCTATGGGGTCCAAACAGTGAGCTTGCTCAGAACAAAAGATCTGTGCTTCCTAAACACACGGCCATATCTAGTTCAACTCTACTTAGGAAACTGACAAGAACAGTAGCTCCTCTTCAGTCCAATACACTGTACTTGCTGGGAACAGACGTGAGTGCTATTTGCACTGTGTATGGCAATTGGAGCACAATAGTGACTCGTCTTACCAGAAAACAACTCTTGCTCGTAGGACAATAAACTGCATGTGACTCAAATCCATTTAGGACTGGGAATCAAACGCTAGCTCGCCTTACAAGAAACACACTCTGCTTTTGAGAAAAGAGCACTCTTCTACTCTACTGTGTTTCCTATGGGGTCCGAAAAGCGAGTTTCCTCAGAACAAAAGAACTGTGCTTCCTACAAACACGACCATATCTAGTTCAATTCTGCTTAGGAACCTGACAAGAACAGTAGATCCTCTACAGTCCACTACACTGTACTTGCTGGGAACAGACGCCAGTGTTATTAGTCCTGTGTATGGCAATGGCAGCGCTATAGTGACTCTTCTTACCAGAAAACAACTCTTGCTCGTAGGACCAGAAACTGCATGTGATTCAACTCCATTTAGGACTGGGAAACAAAAGCTAGCTCACCTTACAAGAAACACACTCTGCTTTAGAGAAAAGAGCACTCTTCTACTCTACTGTGTTTCCTATAGGGTCCGAACAGTGAGCTTGCTCAGAACAAAAGGACTATGCTTCCTACACACGGGCCATATCTAGTTCAACTCTGCTTATGAAACTGACAAGAACAGTAGCTCCTCTTCAGTCTGATACACTGTACTTGCTGAGACACACGCGAGTGCTATTTGTACTGTGTATGGCAATGGCAGTGCAATAGTGACTTTCCTTACCAGAAAAAAACTCTTGCTCGTAAGACCAGAAACTGCATGTGATTCAACTCCATTTAGGACTGGGAAACAAACGCTAGCTCGCCTTACAAGAAACACACTCTGCTTTAGAGAAAAGATCACTCTTCTACTCTACTGTGTTTCCTATAGGGCCAGAACAGTGAGCTTGCTCAGAACAAAAGAACTGTGCTTCCTACACACGGGCCATATCTAGTTCAACTCTGCTTAGGAAACTGACAAGAACAGTAGCTCCTCTTCAGTCCGATACACGTACTTGCTGGGAACAGACGCGAGTGCTATTTGCACTGTGTATTGCAATGGTAGCGCAATAGTGACTTTCCTTACCAGAAAACAACTCTTGCTCTTAGGACCAGAAACTGCATGTGATTGAACTCCATTTAGGTCTGGTAAACAAACGATAGCTCGCCTTACAAGAAACACACTCTGCTTTAGAGAAAAGAGCACTCTACTACTCTACTGTGTTTCATATGGGGTCCAAACAGTGAGCTTGCTCAGAACAAAAGAACTGTGCTTTCTCCACACACGGGCCATATCTAGTTCAACTCTGCTTAGGAAACAAACAAGAACAGTAGCTCCTCTTCACTCCAATACACTGTATTTGCGGGGAACAGACGCGAGTGCTATTTGCACTGTGTATGGCATTGGAGCACAATAGTGACTTGTCTTACCAGAAAACAACTCTTGCTCCTAGGACAAAAAACTGCATGTGACTCAACTCCATTTAGGACTGGGAAACAAACGCTAGCTCAACTTCCAAGAAACGCACTCTGCTTTTGAGAAAAGAGCACTCTTCTACTCTACTGTGTTTCCTATGTGTTCCGAAAAGTGAGCTTGCTCAGAACAAAAAAACTGTGCTTCCTACACACATGGCAATATCTAGTTCAAGTCTGCTTAGGAACCTGACAAGAACAGTAGATCCTCTTCAGTCCAATACACTGTACTTGCTGGGAACAGACGCCAGTGCTATTTGTCCTGTGTATGGCAATGGCAGTGCAATAGTGACTCTTCTTACCAGAAAACAACTCTTGCTCGTAGGACCAGAAACTCATGTGATTCCACTCCATTTAGACTGGGAAACAAACTCTAGCTCGCTTTACAAGAAACACACTCTGCTTTTGAGAAAAGAGCACTCTTCTACTCTACTGTGTTTCCTATAGGGCCAGAACAGTGAGCTTGCTCAGAAAAAAAGAACTGTACTTCCTACACACACGGGCCACATCTAGTTCAACTCTGCTTAGGAAACTGAGAAGAACAGTAGCTCCTTTTCAGTCCAATACTCTGTAATTGCTGGGAACAGACGGGAGGGCTATTTGCACTGTGTATGGCAATGGGAGCGCAATAGTGACTTTCCTTACCAGAAAACAACTCTTGCTCGTAGGATCAGAAACTGCATGTGATTCAACTCCATTTAGGACTGGGAAACAAATGCTAGCTCGCCTTACAAGAAACACACTCTGCTTTAGAGAAAAGATCACTCTTCTACTCTACTGTGTTTCCTATAGGGCCAGAACAGTGAGCTTGCTCAGAACAAAAGAACTGTGCTTCCTACACCCGGGCCATATCTAGTTCAACTCTGCTTAGGAAACTGACAAGAACAGTAGCTCCTCTTCAGTCCGATACACTGTACTTGCTGGGAACAGACGCGAGTGCTATTTGCACTGTGTATTGCAATGGTAGCGCAATAGTGACTTTCCTTACCAGAAAACAACTCTTGCTCTTAGGACCAGAAATTGCATGTGATTGAACTCCATTTAGGACTGGTAAACAAACGCTAGCTCGCCTTACATGAAACACACTCTGCTTTTGAGAAAAGAGCACTCTTCTACTCTACTGTGTTTCGTATGGGGTCAGAACAGTGAGCTTGCTCAGAACAAAGAACTGTGCTACCTATACACACGGCCATATCTAGTTAAATTCTGCTTAAGAACCTGACAAGAACAGTAGATCCTCTTCAGTCCAATACACTGTACTTGCTGGGAACAGACGCCAGTGCTATTTGTCCTGTGTATGGCAATGGCAGCACAATAGTGACTCTTCTTACCAGAAAACAACTCTTGCTCGTAGGACCAGAAACTGCATGTGATTCAACTCCATTGAGGACTGGGAAACAAAAGCTAGCTCACCTCACATGAAACACACTCTGCTTTTGAGAAAAGAGCACTCTTCTACTCTACTGTGTTTCCTATGTGTTCCGAAAAGTGAGCTTTCTCAGAACAAAACAACTGTGCTTCCTACACACACGGGCCATATCTAGTTCAACTCTGCTTAGGAAACTGACAAGAACAGTAGATCCTCTTCAGTACAATACACTGTACTTGCGGGGAAAAGACGCGAGTGCTATTTGCACTGTGTATGGCAATTGGAGCACAATAGTGACTTGTCTTACCAGAAAACAACTCTTGCTCCTAGGACAAAAAACTGCATGTGACTCAACTCCATTTAGGACTGGGAAACAAACGCTAGCTCGACTTCCAAGAAACACACTCTGCTTTTGACAAAAGAGCACTCTTCTACTCTACTGTGTTTCCTATGTGTTCCGAACAGTGAGCTTGCTCAGAACAAAAAAACTGTGCTTCCTACTCACACGGCCATATCTAGTTCAAGTCTGCTTAGGAACCTGACAAAACAGTATATCCTCTTGAATCCAATACACTGTACTTGCTGGGAACAGACGCCAGTGCTATATGTCCTGTGTATGGCAATGGCAGCGCAATAAAGACTCTTCTTACCAGGAAACAACTCTTGCTCGTAGGACCAGAAACTGCATGTGATTAAACTCCATTTAGGACTGGGAAACAAACTCTAGCTCGCTTTACAAGAAACACACTTTGCTTTTGAGAAAAGAGCACTCTTCTACTCTACTGTGTTTCCTATAGGGCCAGAACAGTGAGCTTGCTCAGAAAAAAAGAACTGTGCTTCCTACACACACGGGCCATATCTAGTTCAACTCTGCTTAGCAAACTGAGAAGAACAGTAGCTCCTCTTCAGTCCAATACACTGTAATTGCTGGGAACAGACGGGAGGGCTATTTGCACTGTGTATGGCAATGGGAGCACAATAGTGACTTTCCTTACCAGAAAACAACTCTTGCTTTTAGGACCAGAAACTGCATGTGATTCAACTCCATTTAGGACTGGGAAACAAATGGTAGCTCACCTTACAAGAAACACACTCTGCTTTAGAGAAAAGAGCACTCTTCTATTCTACTGTGTTTCCTATGGGGTCCAAACAGTGAGCTTGCTCAGAACAAAAGAACTGTGCTTCCTACAAACACGGGCCATATCTAGTTCAACTCTGCTTAGTAAACTGACAAGAACAGTAGCTCCTCTTCAGTCCAATACACTGTACTTGCTGGGAAAAGACGCGAGAGCTATTTGCCTTGTGTAGGGCAATGGGAGCACAATAGTGACTTTCCTTACCAGAAAACAATTCTTGTTCATAGGACCAGAAACTGCATATGATCCAACTCCATTTAGGACTGGGAAACAAACGCTAGCTCGCCTTACAAAAACACACTCTGCATTTGAGAAATAAGCACTCTTATACTCTACTGTGTATCCTATAGGGCCAGAAGAGTGAACATGCTCAGAACATAAGAACTGTGCTTCCTACACAATGGCCATATCTAGTTCAATTCTGCTTAGGAACCTGAGAAGAACAGTAGATCCTCTTCATTACAATACACTGTACTTGCTGGGAACAGTTGCCAGTGCTATTTGTCCTGTGTATGGCAATGGCAGCGCAATAGTGACTCTTCTTACCATAAAACAACTCGTGCTCGTAGGACTAGAAACTGCATGTGATTCAACTCCATTTAGGACTGGGAAACAAACGTTAGCTCGCCTTACAAGAAACACACTCTGCTTTAGGGAAAAGAGCACTCTTCCACTCTACTGTGTTTCCTATAGGGCCAGAATAGTGAGCTTGCTCAGAACAAAAGAACTGTGCTTCCTACACACGGGCCATAACTAGTTCAACTCTGCTTAGGAAACTGACAAGAACAGTAGCTCCTCTTCAGTCCGATACACTGTACTTGCTGGGAACAGACGCGAGTGCTATTTGCACTGTGTATGGCAATTGGAGCACAATAGTGACATGTCTTACCAGAAAACAACTCTTGCTCGTAGGAAAAAAACTGCATGTGACTCAACTCCATTTAGGACTGGGAAACAAACGCTAGCTCGCCTTACAAGAAACACACTCTGCTTTTGAGAAAAGAGCACTCTTCTACTCTACTGTGTTAACTATGTGTTCCGAACAGTGAGCTTGCTCAGAACAAAAAAACTGTGCTTCCAACACACACGGCCATATCTAGTTCAATTCTGCTTAGCAACCTGACAAGAACAGTAGATCCTCTTCAGTCAAATACACTGTACTTGCTGGGAAGAGACGCCAGTGCTATTTGTCCTGTGTATGGCAAAGGCAGCGCAATAGTGACTCTTCTTACCAGAAAACAACTCTTGCTAGTAGGACCAGAAACTGCATGTGATTCAACTCCATTTAGCACTGGGAAACAAACTCTAGCTCGCTTTACAAGAAACACACTCTGCTTTTGAGAAAAGAGCACTCTTCTACTCTACTGTGTTTCCTATAGGGCCAGAACAGTGAGCTTGCTCAGAAAAAAAGAACTGTACTTCCTACACACACGGGACATATCTAGTTCAACTCTGCTTAGGAAACTGACAAGAACAGTAGCTCCTCTTCCGTCCAATACACTGTACTTGCGGGGAACAGAAGCGAGTGATATTTGCACTGTGTATGGCAATTGGAGCACAATAGTGACATGTCTTACCAGAAAACAACTCTTGCTCGTAGGAAAAAAACTGCATGTGACTCAACTCCATTTAGGACAGGGAAACAAACGCTAGCTCGACTTCCAAGAAACACACTCTGCTTTTGAGAAAAGAGCACTCTTCTACTCTACTGTGTTTCCTATGTGTTCCCAACAGTGAGCTTGCTCAGAACAAAAAAACTGTGCTTCCAAGACACGCGGCCATATCTAGTTCAATTCTGCTTAGCAACCTGACAAGAACAGTAGATCCTCTTCAGTCCAATACACTGTACTTGCTGGGAACAGACGCCAGTGCTATTTGTCCTGTGTATGGCAAAGGCAGCGCAATAGTGACTCTTCTTACCAGAAAACAACTCTTGCTAGTAGGACCAGAAACTGCATGTGATTCAACTCCATTTAGCACTGGGAAACAAACTCTAGCTCGCTTTACAAGAAACACACTCTGCTTTTGAGAAAAGAGCACTCTTCTACTCTACTGTGTTTCCTATAGGGCCAGAACAGTGAGCTTGCTCAGAAAAAAAGAACTGTACTTCCTACACACACGGGACATATCTAGTTCAACCCTGCTTAGGAAACTGAGAAGAACAGTAGCTCCTCTTCAGTCCAATAAACTGTACTTGCTGGGAACAGACGGGAGGGCTATTTGCACTGTGTATGGCCATGGGAGCACAATAGTGACTTTCCTTACCAGAAAACAACTCTTGCTCGTAGGACCAGAAACTGCATGTGATTCAACTCCATTTAGGACTGGGAAACAAAAGCTAGCTCACCTTACAAGAAACACACTCTGCTTTAGAGAAAAGAGCACTCTTCTACTCTACTGTGTTTCCTATGGGGTCCAAACAGTGAGCTTGCTCAGAACAAAAGAACTGTGCTTCCTAAACACACGGACCATATCTAGTTCAACTCTGCTTAGTAAACTGACAAGAACAGTAGCCTCTATTCAGTCCAATACACTGTACTTGCTGGGAAAAGACGCGAGTGCTATTTGCCTTGTGTAGGGCAATGGGAGCGCAATAGTGACTCTTCTTACCATAAAACAACTCTTGCTCATAGGACTAGAAACTGCATGTGATTCAACTCCATTTAGGACTGGGAACCAAACACTAGTTCGCCTTACAAGAAACAGACTCTGCTTTAGGGAAAAGAGCACTCTTCTACTCTATTGTGTTTCCTATAGGGCCAGAACAGTGAGCTTGCTCAGAACAAAAGAACTGTGCTTCCCACACACGGGCCATAACTAGTTCAACTCTGCTTAGGAAACTGACAAGAACAGTAGCTCCTCTTCAGTCCGATACACTGTACTTGCTGGGAACAGACTCGAGTGCTATTTGCACTGTGTATGGCAATGGGAGCGCAATAGTGACATTCCTTACCAGAAAACAACTCTTGCTCGTAGGACCAGATACTGCATGTGATTCAACTCCATTTAGGACTGGGAAACAAATGCTAGCTCGCCTTACATGAAACACACTCTGTTTTGAGAAAAGAGCACTCTTCTACTCTACTGTGTTTCCTATGGTGTCCAAACAGTGAGCTTGCTCAGAACAAAAGAACTGTGCTTTCTACACACACGGGCCATATCTAGTTCAACTCTGCTTAGGAAACAAACAAGAACAGTAGCTCCTCTTCAGTCCGATACACTGTACTTGCGGGGAACAGAAGCGAGTGCTATTTGCACTGTGTATGGCATTGGGGCACAATAGTGACTCGTCTTACCAGAAAACAACTCTTGCTCGTGGGACAAAAAACTGCATGTGACTCAACTCCATTTAGGACTGGGAAACAAACGCTAGCTCGACTTACAAGAAACACACTCTGCTTTTGAGAAAAGAGCACTCTTCTACTCTACTGTGTATCCTATGGGGTCCGGACAGTGAGCTTGCTCAGAACAAAAGAACTGTGCTTCATACACACACGGCCATATCTAGTTCAATTCTGCTTAGGAACCTGACAAGAACAGTAGATCCTCTATAGTCCAATACACTGTACTTGCTGGGAACAGACGCCAGTGCTATTTGTCCTGTGTATGGCAATGGCAGCGCAATAGTGACTCTTCTTACCAGAAAAAACTCTTGCTTGTAGGACCAGAAACTGCATGTGATTCAACTCCATTTAGACTGGGAAACAAAAGCTGGCTCACCTTACAAGAAACACACTCTGATTAGAGAAAAGAGCACTCTTCTACTGTACTGTGTTTCTTATGGGGTCCGAACAGTGAGCTTGCTCAGAACAAAAGAACTGTGCTTCCTACACACATGGGCCATATCTAGTTCAACTCTGCTTAGGAAACTGACAAGAACAATAGTTCCTCTTCCTTCCAATACACTGTACTTGCAGGGAACAGACGCGAGTGCTATTTGCACTGTGTATGGCATTTGGAGCACAATAGTGACTTGTCTTACCAGAAAACAACTCTTGCTCGTAGGACAAAAAAGTGCTTGTGACTCAACTCCATTTAGGACTAGGAAACAAACGCTAGCTCGAATTCCAAGAAACACACTCTGCTTTTGAGGAAAGAGCACTCTTCTACTCTACTGTGTTTCCTATAGAGCCAGAAGATTGAACTTGCTCAGAACATTAGACTGTGCTTCCTAAACACACGGCCATATCTTGTTCAATTTTGCTTAGGAACCCTACTAGAACAGTAGATCCTCTTCTGTACAATACACTGTACTTGCTGGGAACAGACGCCAGTGCTATTTGTCCTGTGTATGTCAATGGCAGTGCAATAGTGACTCTTCTTATAATAAAACAACTCTTGCTCGTAGGACTAGAAACTGCATGTGATTCATCTCCATTTAGGACTGGGAAACAAACGCTAGCTCGCCTTACAAGAAACACACTCTGCTTTAGAGAAAAGAGCACTCTTCTACTCTATTGTGTTTCCTATAGGGCCAGAACAGTGAGCTTTCTCAGAACAAAAGAACTGTGCTTCCTACACACGGGCCATAACTAGTAAAACTCTGCTAAGAAAACTGACAAGAACAGTAGCTCCTCTTCAGTCCGATACACTGTACTTGCTGGGAACAAACTCGAGTGCTATTTGCACTGTGTATGGCAATGGGAGCGCAATACTGACATTCCTTACCAGAAAACAACTCTTGCTCGTAGGACCAGAAACTGCATGTGATTCAACGCCATTTAGGACTGGGAAAAAATGCTAGCTTGCCTTACAAGAAACACACTCTGCTTTTGAGAAAAGAGCACTCTTCTACTGTACTGTGTTTCCTATGGGGTCCGAACAGTGAGCTTGCTCAGAACAAAAGAACTGTGCTTTCTACACACACGGGCCATATCTAGTTCAACTCTGCTTAGGAAACAAACAAGAAAGGTAGCTCCTCTTCAGTCCGATACACTGTACTTGCGGGGAACAGACACGAGTGCTATTTGCACTGTGTTTGGCATTGGAGCACAACAGTGACTCGTCTTACCAGAAAACAACTCTTGCTCGTAGGAGAAAAAACTGCATGTGACTCAACTCCATTTAGGACTGGGAAACAAACGCTAGATCGACTTACAAAAAAACACTCCGGTTTTGAGAAAAGAGCACTCTTCTACTCTACTATGTTTCCTATGGGGTCCGAACATTGAGCTTGCTCAGAACAAAGAACTGTGCTTCCTACACACATGGGCCATATCTAGTTCAATTCTGCTTAGGAACCTGACAAGAACAGTAGATCCTCTATAGTCCAATACACTGTACCTGCTGGGAACAGAGGCCAGTGCTATTTGTCCTGTGTATGGCAATGGCAGCGCAATAGTGACTCTTCTTACCAGAAAACAACTCTTGATTGTAGGACCAGAAACTGCATGTGATTCAACTCCATTTAGGACTGGGAAACAAAAGCTGGCTCACCTTACAAGAAACACACTCTGCTTTTGAAAAAAGAGCACTCTTCTACTCTACTGTGTTTCCTATAGGGCCAGAACAGTGAGCTTGCTCAGAACAAAAGAACTGTGCTTTCTACACATGGGCCATATCTAGTTCAACTCTGCTTAGTAAACTGACAAGAACAATCGCTCCTCTTCCTTCCAATACACTGTAGTTGCAGGGAACAGACGCGAGTGCTATTTGCACTGTGTATGGCAATTGGAGCACAATAGTGACTTGTCTTACCAGAAAACAACTCTTGCTCGTAGGACAAAAAACTGCATGTGACTCAACTCCATTTAGGACTAGGAAACAAACGCTAGCTCGACTTCCAAGAAACACACTCTGCTTTTGAGAAAAGAGCACTCTTCTACTCTACTGTGTTTCCTATAGAGCCAGAAGAGTGAACTTGCTCAGAACATTAGAACTGTGCTTCCTACACACACGGCCATATCTAGTTCAATTCTGCTTAGGAACCTGACAAGAACAGTAGATCCTCTTCTGTACAATACACTGTACTTGCTGGGAACAGACAGCAGTGCTATTTGTCCTGTGTATGGCAATGGCAGCGCAATAGTGACTCTTCTTACCATAAAACAACCCTTGCTCGTAGGATTAGAAACTGCATGTGATTCAACTCCATTTAGGACTGGCAAACAAACACTAGCTCGACTTACAAGAAACACACTCTGCTTTAGGGAAAAGAGCACTCTTCTACTCTATTGTGTTTCCTATAGTGCCAGAACAGTGAGCTTGCTCAGAACAAAAGAACTGTGCTTCCTACACACGGGCCATAACTAGTTCAACTCTGCTTAGGAAACTGACAAGAACAGTAGCTTTTCTTCAGTCCGATACACTGTACTTGCTGGGAACAGACACGAGTGCTATTTGCACTGTGTATGGCAATGGGAGCACAATAGTGACTTTCCTTACCAGAAAACAACTCTTGCTCGTAGGACCAGAAACTGTATGTGATTCAACTCCATTTATGACTGGGAAACAAATGCTAGCTCGCCTTACAAGAAACACACTCTGCTTTTGAGAAAAGAGCACTCTTCTACTCTACTGTGTTTCCTATGGGGTCCGAACATTGAGCTTGCTCAGAACAAAAGAACTGTGCTTCCTACACACACGGCCATATCTAGTTCATTTCTGCTTCGGAACATGACAAGAACAGTAGATCCTCTATAGTCCAATACACTGTACCTGCTGGGAACAGACGCCAGTGCTATTTGTCCTGTGTATGGCAATGGCAGCGCAATAGTGACTCTTCTTACCAGAAAACAACTCTTGCTTGTAGGACCAGAAACTGCATGTGATTCAACTCCATTTAGGACTGGAAAACATAAGCTAGCTCACCTTACAAGAAACACAATCTGCTTTAGAGAAAAGAGCACTCTTCTACTCTACTGTGTTTCCTATAGGGCCAGAACAGTGAGCTTGCTCAGAACAAAAGAACTGTGCTTCCTACACACGGGCCATATCTAGTTCAACTCTGCTTAGGAAATTGACAAGAACAGTAGCTCCTCTTCAGTCGGATACACTGTACTTGCTGGGAACAGACGCGAATGCTATTTGCACTGTGTATGTCAATGGGAGCGCAATAGTGACTTTCCTTACCAGAAAACAACTCTTGCTCGTAGGACCAGAAACTGCATGAGATTCAACTCCATTTAGGACTGGGAAACAAATGCTAGCTCGCCTTACATGAAACACACTCTGCTTTGAGAAAAGAGCACTCTTCTACTCTACTGTGTTTCCTATGCGGTCCGAACAGTGAGCTTGCTCAGAACAAAAGAACTGTGCTTCCTACACACACGGGCCATATCCAGTTCAACTCTGCTTAGTAAACTGACAAGAACAATAGCTCCTCTTCCTTCCAATACACTGTACTTGCAGGGAACAGACGCGAGTGCTATTTGCACTGTGTATGGCAATTGGAGCACAATAGTGACTTGTGTTACCAGAAAACAACTCTTGCTCATAGGACAAAAATCTGCATGTGACTCAACTCCATTTAGGGCTAGGAAACAAACGCTAGCTCGACTTCCAAGAAACACACTCTGCTTTTGAGAAAAGAGCACTCTTCTACTCTACTGTGTTTCCTATAGAGCCAGAAGAGTGAACTTGCTCAGAACATTAGAACTGTGCTTCCTACACACACGGCCATATCTAGTTCAATTCTGCTTAGGCACCTGACAAGAACAGTAGATCCTCTTGTGTACAATACACTGTACTTGCTGAGAACAGACACCAGTGCTATTTGTCCTGTGTATGGCAATGGCAGCACAATAGTGACTCTTCTTACCATAAAACAACCCTTGCTCATAGGATTAGAAACTGCATGTGATTCAACTCCATTTAGGACTGGGAAACAAACGCTAGCTCGACTTACAAGAAACACACTCTACTATAGGGAAAAGAGCACTCTTCTACTCTATTGTGTTTCCTATAGGGCCAGAACAGTGAGCTTGCTCAGAACAAAAGAACTGTGCTTCCTATACACGGGCCATAACTAGTTCAACTCTGCTTAGGAAACTGACAAGAACAGTAGCTCCTCTTCAGTCCGATACACTGTACTTGCTGGGAACAGACACGAGTGCTATTTGCACTGTGTATGGCAATGGGAGCGCAATGGTGACTTTCCTTACAAGAAAACAACTCTTGCTCGTAGGACCAGAAACTGCATGTGATTCAACTCCATTTAGGACTGGGAAACAAATGCTAGCTAGCCTTACAAGAAACACACTCTGCTTTTGAGAAAAGAGCACTCTTCTACTCTACTGTGTTTCCTATGGGGTCCGAACAGTGAGCTTGCTCAGAACAAAAGAACTGTGCTTTCTACACACATGGGCCATATCTAGTTCAACTCTGCTTAGGAAACAAACAAGAACAGTAGCTCCTCTTCAGTCTGATACACTGTACTTGCGGGGAACAGACGCGAGTGCTATTTGCACTGTGTATGGCATTGGAGCACAATAGTGACTTGTCTTACCCGAAAACAACTCTTGCTCGTAGGACAAAAAACTGCATGTGACTCAACTCCATTGAGGACTGGGAAACAAACGCTAGCTCGACTTCCAAGAAACACACTCTGCTTTTGAGAAAAGAGCACTCTTCTACTCTACTGTGTTTCCTATAGAGCCAGAAGAGTGAACTTGCTCAGAACATTAGAACTGTGCTTCCTACACACATGGCCATATCTAGTTCAATTCTGCTTAGGAACCTGACAAGAACAGTAGCTCCTCTTCAGTCCGATACACTGTACTTGCAGGGAACAGACGCGAGTGCTATTTGCACTGTGTATGGCAATGGGAGCGCAATAGTGTCTTTCCTTACCAGAAAACAACTCTTGCTCGTAGGACAAAAAACTGCATGTGACTCAACTCATTTAGGACTGGGAAACAAACGCTAGCTCGACTTACAAGAAACACACTCTGCTTTTGAGAAAAGAGCACCTATCTACTCTACTGTGTTTCCTATGGGGTCCATACAGTGAGCTTGTTCAGAACAAAAGAACTGTGCTTTCTACACACACGGGCCATATCTAGTTCAACTCTGCTTAGGAAACAAACAAGAACAGTAGCTCCTCTTCAGTCCGATACACTGTACTTGCGGGGAACAGACGCGAGTGCTATTTGCACTGTGTATGGCATTGGAGCACAATAGTGACTCATCTTACCAGAAAACAACTCTTGCTCGTAGGACAAAAAACTGCATGTGACTCAACTCCATTTAGGACTGGGAAACAAACGCTAGCTCGACTTACAAGAAACACACTCTGCTTTTGAGAAAAGAGCACTCTTCTACTCTACAGTGTTTCCTAGGGGTTCGAACAGTGAGCTTGCTCAGAACAAAAGAACTGTGCTTCATACACACACGGCCATATCTAGTTCAACTCTGCTTAGGAAACTGACAAGAACAGCAGCTCCTCTTCAGTCCGATACACTGTTCTTGCTAGGAACAGACGCGAGTGCTATTTGCACTGTGTATGTCAATGGGAGCACAATAGTGACTTTCCTTACCAGAAAACAACTCTTGCTTGTAGGACAAAAAACTGCATGTGACTCAACTCCATTTAGGACTAGGAAACAAACACTAGCTCGACTTCCAAGAAATACACTCTGCTTTAGAGAAAAGAGCACTCTTCTACTCTACTGTGTTTCCTATAGAGCCAGAAGAGTGAACTTGCTCAGAACATTAGAACTGTGCTTCCTAAACACACGGCCATATCTAGTTCAATTCTGCTTAGGAACCTGACAAGAACAGTAGATCCTCTTCTGTACAATACACTGTACTTGCCGGGAACAGACGCCATTGCTATTTGTCCTGTGTATGGCAATGGCAGCGCAATAGTGACTCTTCTTGCCATAAAAAAACTCTTGCTCGTAGGACTAGAAACTGCATGTGATTCAACTCCATTTAGGACTGGGAAACAAACGCTAGCTCGCCTTACAAGAAACACACTCTACTATAGGGAAAAGAGCACTCTTCTCTTCTATTGTGTTTCCTATAGAGCCAGAACAGTGAGCTTGCTCAGAACAAAAGAACTGTGCTTCCTGCACACGGGCCATAACTAGTTCAACTCTGCTTAGGAAACTGACAAGAACTGTAGCTCCTCTTCAGTCCCATACACTGTACTTGCTGGGAACAGACGCGAGTGCTATTTGCACTGTGTATGGCAATGGGAGCGCAATAGTGACTTTCTTTACCAGAAAACAACTCTTGCTCGTAGGACCAGAAACTGCATGTTATTCAACTCCATTTAGGACTGGGAACCAAATGCTAGCTCGCTTTACAAGAAACACACTCTGCTTTTGAGAAAAGAGCACTCTTCTACTCTACTGTGTTTCCTATGGGGTCCGAACAGTGAGCTTGTTCAGAACAAAAGAACTGTGCTTTCTACACACACGGGCCATATCTAGTTCAACTCTGCTTAGGAAACAAACAAGAACAGTAGCTCCTCTTCACTCCAATACACTGTACCTGCGGGGAACAGACGCGAGTGCTATTTGCACTGTGTATGGCATTGGAGCACAATAGTGACTCGTCTTACCAGAAAACAACTCTTGCTCATAGGACAAAAAACTGCATGTGACTCAACTCCATTGAGGACTGGGAAACAAACGCTCGCTCGACTTACAAGAAACACACTCTGCTTTTGAGAAAAGAGCACTCTTCTACTCTACTTTCTTTCTTATGGTGTCCGAACAGTGAGCTTGCTCAGAACAAAAGAACTGTGCTTCCTGCACACGGGCCATAACTAGTTCAACTCTGCTTAGGAAACTGACAAGAACAGTAGCTCCTCTTCATTCCGATACACTGTACGTGCGGGGAACAGACGCGAGTGCTATTTGCACTGTGTATTGCAATGGGAGCGCAATAGTGGCTTTCCTTACCAGAAAACAACTCTTGCTCCTAGGACCAGAAACTGCATGTGATTCAACTTCATTTAGGACTGGGAAACAAATGCTAGCTCGCCTTACAAGAAACACACTCTGCTTTTGAGAAAAGAGCACTCTTCTACTCTACTGTGTTTCCTATGGGGTCCGAACAGTGAGCTTGCTCAGAACAAAAGAACTGTGCTTTCTACACACACGGGCCATATCTAGTTCAACTCTGCTTAGGAAACAAACAAGAACAGTAGCTCCTCTTCAGTCCGATACACTGTACTTGCGGGGAACAGACGTGAGTGCTATTTGCACAGTGTATGGCATTGGAGCACAATAGTGCCTCGTCTTACCAGAAAACAACTCTTGCTCGTAGGACCAGAAACTGCATGTGATTCCACTCCATTTAGGACTGGGAAACAAACGCTAGCTCGCCTTACAAGAAACACATTCTGCTTTAGAGAAAAGAGCACTCTTCTACTCTACTGTGTTTCCTATGGGGTCCAAACAGTGAGCTTGCTCAGAACAAAAGAACTGTGCTTCCTACACACACAGGCCATATCTAGTTCAACTCTGCTTAGGAAACTGACAAGAACAGTAGCTCCTCTTCATTCCGATACACTGTACTTGCTGGGAACAGACGTGAGAGCTATTTGCACTATGTATGGCAAGGGGAGCACAATAGTGACTTTCCTTACCAGAAAACAACTCTTGCTCTTAGGACCAGAAACTGCATGTGATTCAATTCCATTTAGGACTGGGAAACAAACGCTAGCTCGCCTTACAAGAAACACACTCTGCTTTTGAGAAAAGAGCACTCTTATACTCTACTGTGTTTCCTATGGGGTCCGAACAGTGAGCTTGCTCAGAACAAAAGAACTGTGCTTCCTACACACACGGGCCATATGTAGTTCAACTCTGCTTAGGAAACTGACAAGAACAGTAGATCCTCTTCAGTCCAATACACTGCACTTGCTGGGAACAGACGCCAGTGCTATTTGTCCTGTGTATGGCAGTTGCAACGCAATAGTGACTCGTCTTACCAGAAAACAACTCTTGCTCGTAGGACAGGAAACTGCATGTGATTCAACTCCATTTAGGACTGGGAAACAAACGCTAGCTCGCCTTACAAGAAACACACTCTGCTTTAGGGAAAAGAGCACTCTTCCACTCTACTGTGTTTCCTATAGGGCCAGAAGAGTTAGCTTGCTCAGAACAAAAGAACTTTGCTTCCTACACACGGGCCATAACTAGTTCAACTCTGCTTAGGAAACTGACAAGAACAGTAGCTCCTCTTCATCTGATACACTGTACTTGCTGGGAACAGACGCGAGTGCTATTTGCACTGTGTATGGCAATGGGAGCTCAATAGTGACTTTCCTTATTAGAAAACAACTCTTGATCGTAGGACGAGAAACTGCATATGATCAACTCCATTTAGGACTGGGAAACAAATGCTAGCTTGCCTTACATGAAACACACTCTGCTTTTGAGAAAAGAGCACTCTTCTACTCTACTGTGTTTCCAATGGGGTCCAAACAGTGAGCTTGCTCAGAACAAATGAACTGTGCTTCCTACACGCACGGACCATATCTAGTTCAATTCTGCTTAGAAAACTGAAAAGGACAGTAACTCCTATTCAGTGCAATACACTGTACTTGCTGGGAAAAGACGCCAGTGCTATTTGACTTGTAAAGTGCAATGGGAGCGCAATAGTGACTTTCCTTACCAGAAAACAACTCTTTTTCATAGGACCAGAAACTGCATGTGATTCAACTCCATTTAGGACTAGGAAACAAACGCTAGCACGCCTTACAAAAACACACTCTGCTTTTGAGAAAAGAGCACTCTTCTACTCTACTGTGTTTCCTATGTATTCCTAACAGTGAGCTTGCTCAGAACAAAAAAACTGTGCTTCCTACACACACGGGCATATCTAGTTCAAGTCTGCTTAGGAACCTGACAAGAACAGTAGATCCTCTTCAGTCCTATACACTGTACTTGCTGTGAACAGACGCCAGTGCTATTTGTCCTGTGTATGGCAATGGCAGCACAATAGTGACTATTCTTACAATAAAACAACTCTTGCTCGTAGGACAGAAACTGCATGGGATTCCACTCCATTTAGGACTGGGAAACAAACGATAGCTCGCCTTAAAAGAAACACACTCTGCTTTTGAGAAAAGAGCACTCTTCTACTCTACTGTGTTTCCTATAGGGCCAGAACAGTGAGCTTGCTCAGAACAAAAGAACTGTGCTTCCTACATACACGGCCATATCTAGTTCAATTCTGCTTCGGAACCTGACAAGAACAGTAGATCCTCTTCAGTCCAATACACTGTAATTGCTGGGAACAGACGCCAGTGCTGTTTGTCCTGTGTATGGCAATGGCAGCGCAATAGTGACTCTTCTTACCAGAAAACAAATCTTGCTCGTAGGACCAGAAACTGCATGTGATTCAACTCCATTTAGGTTGGGAAACAAAAGCTAGCTCACCTTACAAGAAACACACTCTGCTTTAGAGAAAAGAGCACTCTTCTACTCTACTGTGTTTCCTATAGGGCCAGAACAGTGAGCTTGCTCAGAACAAAAGAACTGTGCTTCCTACACACGGGCCATATCTAGTTCAACTCTGCTTAGGAAACTGACAAGAACAGTAGCTCCTCTTCAGTCCGATACACTGTACTTGCTGGGAACAGAAGCGAGTGCTATTTGTACTGTGTATGGCAATGGGAGCGCAGTAGTGAATTTCCTTACCAGAAAACAACTCTTGCTCGTAAGACCAGAAACTTCATGTGATTCAACTCCATTTAGGACGGGGAAAGAAATGCTAGCTCGCCTTACATGAAACACACTCTGCTTTTGAGAAAAGAGCACTCATCTACTCTACTGTGTTTCCTATGGGGTCCGAAGAGTGAGCTTGCTCAGAACAAAAGAACTGTGCTTCCTACACACACGGGCCATATCTAGTTCAACTCTGCTTAGGAAACTGACAAGAACAGTAGCTCCTCTTCCGTCCAATACACTGTACTTGCGGGGAACAGACGCCAGTGCTATTTGCACTGTGTATGGCAATTGGAGCACAATAGTGACTCGTCTTACCAGAAAAAAACTCTTGCTCGTAGGACAAAAAACTGCATCTGACTCAACTCCATTTAGGACTGGGAAACAAAAGCTAGCTCGCCTTACAAGAAACACACTCTGCTTTTGAGAAAAGAGCACTCTTCTACTCTACTGTGTTTCCTATGGGGTCCAAACAGTGAGCTTGCTCAGAACAAAAGAACTGTGCTTCCTACACACACGGACCATATCTAGTTCAATTCTGCTTAGAAAACTGACAAGAACAGTAACTCCTATTCAGTCCAATACACTGTACTTGCTGGGAAAAGACGCGAGTGCTATTTGCCTTGTAAAGGGCAATGGGAGCGCAAAAGTGACTTTCCTTACCAGAAAACAACTCTTGTTCATAGGACCAGAATCTGCATGAGATTCAACTCCATTTAGGACTAGGAAACAAACGCTAGCTCGCCTTACAAAAACACACTCTGCTTTTGAGAAAAGAGCACTCTTCTACTCTACTGTGTTTCCTATGTGTTCTGAAAGGTGAGCTTGCTCAGAACAAAAGAACTGTGCTTTCTACACACACGGCCATATCTAGTTCAATTCTGCTTAGGAACCTGACAAGAACAGTAGATCCTCTTCAGTCCAATACACTGTACTTGCTGGGAACAGACGCCAGTGCTATTTGTCCTATGTATGGCAATGGCAGGGCAATAGTGACTCTTCTTACCAGAAAACAACTCTTGCTCGTAGGACTAGAAACTGCATGTGATTCAACTCCATTTAGGACTGGGAAACAAACGCTAGCTCGCCTTCCAAGAAACACACTCTGCTTTAGAGAAAAGAGCACTCTTCTACTCTATTGTGTTTCCTATCGGGTCTGAACGGTGAGCTTGCTCAGAACAAAAAAACTGTGCTTCCTACACACACGGGCCATATCTAGTTCAACTCTGCTTAGGAAACTGAGAAGAACAGTAGCTCCTTTTCAGTCCAATACACTGTACTTGCTGGGAACAGACGGGAGGGCTATTTGCACTGTGTATGGCAATGGGAGTGCAATAGTGACTTTCCTTACCAGAAAACAACTCTTGCTCGTAGGACCAGAAACTGCATGTGATTCCACTCCATTTAGGACTGGGAAACAAACGCTAGCTCGCCTTACAAGAAACACATTCTGCTTTAGAGAAAAGAGCACTCTTCTACTCTACTGTGTTTCCTATGGGGTCCAAACAGTGAGCTTGCTCAGAACAAAAGAACTGTGCTTCCTACACACGCAGGCCATATCTAGTTCATCTCTGCTTAGGAAACTGACAAGAACAGTAGCTCCTCTTCATTCCGATACACTGTACTTGCTGGGAACAGACGTGAGAGCTATTTGCACTATGTATGGCAAGGGGAGCGCAATAGTGACTTTCCTTACCAGAAAACAACTCTTGCTCTTAGGACCAGAAACTGTATGTGATTCAACTCCATTTAGGACTGGGAAACAAACGCTAGCTCGCCTTACAAGAAACACACTCTGCTTTTGAGAAAAGAGCACTCTTATACTCTACTGTGTTTCCTATGGGGTCCGAACAGTGAGCTTGCTCAGAACAAAAGAACTGTGCTTCCTTCACACACGGGCCATATCTAGTTCAACTCTGCTTAGGAAACTGACAAGAACAGTAGATCCTCTTCAGTCCAATACACTGCACTTGCTGGGAACAGACGCCAGTGCTATTTGTCCTGTGTATGGCAGTTGCAGCGCAATAGTGACTCGTCTTACCAGAAAACAACTCTTGCTCGTAGGACAGGAAACTGCATGTGATTCAACTCCATTTAGGACTGGGAAACAAACGCTAGCTCGCCTTACAAGAAACACACTCTGCTTTAGGGAAAAGAGCACTCTTCCACTCCACTGTGTTTCCTAAAGGGCCAGAAGAGTGAGCTTGCTCAGAACAAAAGAACTGTGCTTCCTACACACGGGCCATAACTAGTTCAACTCTGCTTAGGAAACTGACAAGAACAGTGGCTCTTCTTCAGTCCGATACACTGTACTTGCTGGGAACAGACGCGAGTGCTATTTGCACTGTGTATGGCAATGGGAGCTCAATAGTGACTTTCCTTATTAGAAAACAACTCTTGATCGTAGGACGAGAAACTGCATATGATCAACTCCATTTAGGACTGGGAAACAAATGCTAGCTCGCCTTACATGAAACACACTCTGCTTTTGAGAAAAGAGCACTTTTCTACTCTACTGTGTTTCTAATGGGGTCCAAACAGTGAGCATGCTCAGAACAAAAGAACTATGCTTCCTAAACGCACGGACCATATCTAGTTCAATTCTGCTTAGAAAACTGACAAGAACAGTAACTCCTATTCAGTCCAATACACTGTACTTGCTGGGAAAAGACGCCAGTGCTATTTGACTTGTAAAGGTCAATGGGAGCGCAATAGTGACTTTCCTTACCAGAAAACAACTCTTGTTCATAGGACCAGAAACTGCATGTGATTCAACTCCATTTAGGACTAGGAAACAAACGCTAGCTTGCCTTACAAAAACACACTCTGCTTTTGAGAAAAGAGCACTCTTCTACTCTACTGTGTTTCCTATGTGTTCCGAAAATTGAGCTTGCTCAGAACAAAAGAACTGTGCTTCCTACACACACGGCCATATCTAGTTCAATTCTGCTTAGGAACCTGACAAGAACAGTAGATCCTCTACAGTCCAATACACTGTACTTGCTGGGAACAGACGCCAGTGCTATTAGTCCTGTGTATGGCAATAGAAGCGCAATAGTGACTCTTCTTACCAGAAAACAACTCTTGCTTGTAGGACCAGAAACTGCATGTGATTCCACTCCATTTAGGACTGGGAAACAAACGTTAGCTCGCCTTACAAGAAACACATTCTGCTTTAGAGAAAAGAGCACTCTTCTACTCTACTGTGTTTCCTATGGGGTCCAAACAGTGAGCTTGCTCACAACAAAAGAACTGTGCTTCCTACACAAGCAGGCCATATCTAGTTCAACGCTGCTTAGGAAACTGACAAGAACAGTAGCTCCTCTTCAGTCCGATACACTGTACTTGCTGGGAACAGACGTGAGAGCTATTTGCACTATGTATGGCAAGGGGAGCACAATAATGACTTTCCTTACCAGAAAACAACTCTTGCTATTAGGACCAGAAACTGCATGTGATTCAACTCCATTTAGGACTGGGAAACAAACACTAGCTCACCTTACAAGAAACACACTCTGATTTAGAGAAAAGAGCACTCTTCTACTCTACTGTGTTTCCTATGGTGTCCGAACAGTGAGCTTGCTCAGAACAAAAGAACTGTGCTTCCTACACACACGGCCATATCTAGTTCAATTCTGCTTAGGAACCTGACAAGAACAGTAGATCCTCTTCAGTCCAATATACTGTACTTGCTGGGAACAGACGCCAGTGCTATTTGTCCTATGTATGGCAATGGCAGCGCAATAGTGACTCTTCTTACCAGAAAACAACTCTTGCTCGTAGGACTAGAAACTGCATGTGATTCAACTCCATTTAGGACTGGGAAACAAACGCTAGCTCGCCTTACAAGAAACACACTCTGCTTTAGAGAAAAGAGCACTCTTCCACTCTACTGTGTTTCCTATAGGGCCAGAACAGTGAGCTTGCTCAGAACAAAAGAACTGTGCTTCCTACACACGGGCCATAACTAGTTCAACTCTGCTTAGGAAACTGACAAGAACAGTAGCTCCTCTTCCGTCCAATACACTGTACTTGCTGGGAACAGACGCGAGTGCTATTTGCACTGTGTATGGCAATGGGAGCGCAATAGTGACTTTCCTTATTAGAAAACAACTCTTGATCGTAGGACCAGAAACTGCATATGATCAACTCCATTTAGGACTGGGAAACAAATGCTAACTCGCCTTACATGAAACACACTCTTCTTTTGAGAAAAGAGCACTCTTCTACTCTACTGTGTTTCCTATGGGGTCCAAACAGTGAGCTTGCTCAGAACAAAAGAACTGTGCTTCCTACACGCACGGACCATATCTAGTTCAATTCTGCTTAGAAAACTGACAAGAACAGTAGCTCCTATTCAGTACAATACACTGTACTTGCTGGGAAAAGACGCGAGTGCTCTTTGCCTTGTAAAGGGCAATGGGAGCGCAATAGTGACTTTCCTTACCAGAAAACAAATCTTGTTCATAGGACCAGAAACTGCATGTGATTCAACTCCGTTTAGGACTAGGAAACAAACGCTAGCTCGCCTTACAAAAACACACTCTGCTTTTGAGAAAAGAGCACTCTTCTACTCTACTGTGTTTTCTATGTGTTCCGAAAAGTGAGCTTGCTCAGAACAAAAGAACTGTGCTTCCTACACACACGGCCATATCTAGTTCAATTCTGCTTAGGAACCTGACAAGAACAGTAGATCCTCTACAGTCCAATACACTGTACTTGCTGGGAACAGACGCCAGTGCTATTAGTCCTGTGTATGGCAATGGCAGCGCAATAGTGACTCTTCTTACCAGAAAACAATTCTTGCTCGTAGGACCAGATACTGCATGTGATTCAACTCCATTTAGGACTGGGAAACAAATGCTATCTCGCCTTATTTGAAATACATTCTGCATTTGAGAAAAGAGCACTCTTCTACTATATTGTGTTTCCTATCGGGTCCGAACAGTGAGCTTACTCAGAACAAAAGAACTGAGCTTCCTACACACACGGGCCATATCTAGTTCAACTCTGCTTAGGAAACCAACAAGAACAGTAGCTCCTCTTAGGTCCAATACACTGTACTTGCGGGGAACAGACGCGAGTGCTATTTGCACTGTGTATGGCATTGGAGCACAATAGTGACTTGTCTTACCAGAAAACAACTCTTGCTCATAGGACAAAAAACTGCATGTGACTCAACTCCATTTAGGACTGGGAAACAAACGCTAGCTCGCCTTATATGAAAAACACTCTGCTTTTGAGAAAAGAGCACTCTTCTACTCTACTGTGTTTCCTATGTGTTCTGAACAGTGAGCTTGCTCAGAACAACAAAACTATACTTCCTACTCACACGGCCATATCTAGTTCAAGTCTGCTTAGGAACCTGACAAGAATAGTAGATCCTCTTCAGTCCAATACACTGTACTTACTGGGAACAGACGCCAGTGCTATTTAACCTGTGTATGGCAATGGCAGCGCAATAGTGACTCTTCTTACCAGAAAACAACTCTTGCTCGTAGGACCAGAAACTGCATGTGATTCAACTCCATTTAGGACTGGGAAAAAAACTCTAGCTCGCTTTACAAGAAACACACTCTGCTTTTGCGAAAAGAGCACTCTTCTACTCTACTGTGTTTCCTATAGGGCCAGAACAGTGAGCTTGCTCGGAACAAAAGAACTGTGCTTCCTACACACACGGACCATATCTAGTTCAACTCTGCTTAGGAAACTGAGAAGAACAGTAGCTCCTCTTCAGTCCAATACACTGTACTTGCTGGGAACAGACGGGAGGGCTATTTGCACTGTGTATGGCAATGGGAGCTCAATAGTGACTTTCCTTACCAGAAAACAACTCTTGCTCGTAGGACCAGAAACTGCATGTGATTCCACTCCATTTAGGACTGGGAAACAAACGGTAGCTTGCCTTACAAGAAACACACTCTGCTTTAGAGAAAAGAGCACTCTTCTACTCTACTATGTTTCCTATGGGGTCCAAACAGTGAGCTTGCTCAGAACAAAAGAACTGTGCTTCCTACACACACGGACCATATCTAGTTCAACTCTGCTTAGTAAACTGACAAGAAGAGTAGCTCCTATTCAGTCCAATACACTGTACTTGCTGGGAAAAGACGCGAGTGCTATTTGCCTTGTGAAGGGCAATGGGAGCACAATAGTGTCTTTCCTACCAGAAAACAACTCTTGTACATAGGACCAGAAACTGCATGTGATTCAACTCCATTTAGGACTAGGAAACAAACGCTAGCTCACATTACAAAAACACACTCTGTTTTTGATTAAAGAGCACTCTTCTACTCAACAGTGTTTCCTATAGGGCCAGAAGAGTGAACTTGCTCAGAACATAAGAACTGTGCTTCCTCCACACACGGGCCATATCTAGTTCAACTCTTCTTAGGAAACTGACAAGAACAGCAGCTCCTCTTCAGTCTGATACACTGTAATTGCTGGGAACAGACGCGAGAGCTATTTGCAATGTGTATGGCAAGGGGAGCGCAATAGTGACTTTCCTTTCCAGTGAACAACTCTTGCTCTTAGGACCAGAAACTGCATGTGATTCAACTCCTTTTAGAACTGGGAAACAAACGCTAGCTTGCCTTACAAGAAACACACTCTGCTTTGGAGAAAAGAGCACTCTTCTACTCTACTGTGTTTCCTATGGTGTCCGAACAGTGAGCTTGCTCAGAACAAAAGAACTGTGATTCCTACACACACGGACATATCTAGTTCAATTCTGCTTAGGAACCTGACAAGAACAGTAGATCCTCTTCAGTCCAATACACTGTACTTGCTGGGAACAGACGCCAGTGCTATTTGTCCTGTATATGTCAATGGCAGCACAATAGTGACTCTTCTTACCATAAAACAACTCTTGCTCGTAGGACCAGAAACTGCATGTGATTCAACTCCATTTAGGACTGGGAAACAAACACTAGCCAGCCTTACAAGAAACACACTCTGCTTTTGAGAAAAGAGCACTCTTGTACTCTACTGTGTTTCCTATGTATTCCTAACAGTGAGCTTGCTCAGAAAAAAAAAACTGTACTTCCTACTCACACGGCCATGTCTAGTTCAACTCTGCTTAGTAAACTGACAAGAACAGTAGCTCCTATTCAGTCCAATTCACTGCACTTGTTGGGAAAAGATGGGAGGGCTATTTGCACTGTGTATGGCAATGGGAGCACAATAGTGACTTTCCTTACCAGAAAACAACTCTTGCTCGTAGGATCAGAAACTGCATGTGATTATACTCCATTTAGGACTGTGAAACAAATGCTAGCTCGCCTTACAAGAAACACACTCTGCTTTTGAGAAAAGAGCACTCTTCTACTCTACTGTGTTTCCTATAGGGCCAGAACAGTGAACTTGCTCAGAACAAAAGAACTGTGCTTCCTACACACACGACCATATCTAGTTCAATTCTGCTTAGGAACCTGACAAGAACAGTAGATTCTCTTCAGTCCAATACACTGTACATGCTGGGAACCGACGACAATGCTATTTGCACTGTGTATGACATTGAGAGCACAATAGTGATTGTTCTTACCAGAAAACAACTCTTGCTCGTAGGACCAGAATCTGCATGTGATTCAAGTCCATTTAGGTCTGGGAAACAAACGCTAGCTCGCCTACAAGAAACACACTCTGCTTTTGAGAAAAGAGCACTCATCTACTCTATTGGGTTTCCTATGGGGTCCAAACAGTGAGCTTGCTTAGAACAAAAGAACTGTGCTTCCTACACACATGGGCCATATCTAATTCAACTTTGCTTAGGTTACTGACAAGAACAGTAGCTCCTCTTCAGTCTAATACACTGTACTTGCTGGGAAGAGACGCGAGTGCTATTTGTACTCTGTATGTTAGTGGGAGTGCAATAGTGACTCTTCTTACCACAAAACAACTCTTGCTCTTAGGACCACAAACTGCATGTGACTCACCTCCGTTTAGGACTGGGAAACAAACGCTAGCTCTGCTCACAAGAAACACACTCTGCTTTTGAGAAAAGAGCACTCATCTACTCTACTGTGTTTCCTCTATGGCCAAAACAATGAGCTTGCTCAGAACAAAAGAACTGTGCTTCCTACACACACGCTCCGTATCTAATTCAATTCTGCTTAGGAAACTGACGAGAATAGTATACACTCTTCAGTCAAATGCACTACACTTGCTGGGAACATACACCAGTGCTATTTGCCCTGTGTATGACAAAGGGAGCGCAATAGTGACTCTTCTTACCAGAAAACAACTCTTGCTCATAGGACCAGAAACTGCATGAGACACAACTCCATTTAGGACTGGGAAAGGAACGCTAGCTTGCCTTACAAGAAACACACTCTGCTTTTGAGAAAAGAGCACTCTTCTACTCTACTGTGTTTCCTATAGGGCCAGAACAGTGAACTTGCTCAGAACAAAAGAACTGTGCTTCCTACACACAGGGGCCATATCTAGTTCAACTCTGCTTAGAAAACTGACAAGAACAGTAGCTCCTCTTCAGTCCAATACTCTGTACATGCATGGAACAGATGCCAGTGCTATTTGCACTGTTTATAGCAATGGGAGCGCAATAGTGACTCTTCTTACCAGAAAAATCTCTTGCTCGTAGGACCAGGAACTGCACGGGATTCAATTCCATTTCTGACTGGGAAACAAACACTAGCTCGCCTTTCAATAAACACACTCTGCTTTTGAGAAGAGAGCACTCTTCTACTCTACTGTGTTTCCAATGGGGTCCAAACAGTGAGCTTGCTCAGAACAAAAGAACTGTGCTTTCTACACACATGGACATATCTAGTTCAATTTTGCGTAGGAACCTGACAAGAACAGTAGATCCTCTTAGTCCAATACTCTGTACTTCCTGGGATCAGATGCCAGTGCTATTTGCCCTGTGTATGACAATGGGAGCGCAATAGTGACTCTTCTTACCAGAAAACAACTCTTGCTCGTAGGACCAGAAACTGCATGGGATTCAACTCCATTTAGGACTGGGAAACAAACGCTAACTCGCCTTACAAGAAACACACTCTGCTTTTGAGAAAAGAGCAATCTTCTACTCTACTGTGTTTCTATAAGGCCAGAACAGTGAACTTGCTCAGAACAAAAGAACTGTGCTTCCTACACACGTGCCATAACTAGTTCAACTCTGCTTAGGAAACTGACAAGAAGAGTAGCTCCTCTTCAGTCCCATACACTGTACTTGCTGGGAACAGACGCGAGTGCTATTTGCACTGTGTATGGAAATGAGAGCACAATAGTGACTTTCTTTAACAGAAAACAAATCTTGCTCCTAGGAACACAAAATGCATGTGATTCAACGCCATTTAAGACTGGGAAACAAACGCTAGCTCGCCTTACAAGAAACACACTCTGCTTTTGAGAAAAGAGCACTCTTCTTCTCTACTGTGTTTCCTATGGGGTCCAAACAGTGAGCTTGCTTAGAACAAAAGAACTGTGCTTCCTACACACGGACCATATCTATATCAAGTCTGCTTAGGAAACTGACAAGAACAGTAGCTCCTATTCAGTCCGATACACTGTACTTGCTGGGAACAGACGCGAGTGCTATTTGCACTGTGTATGGCAATGGGAGCACAACAGTTACTTCCTAACCAGAAAACAAATCTTGCTCGTAGGACCAAAAACTGCATGTGACTCAACTCCATTTAGGACTGGGAAATAAATGCGAGCTCCTCTTACAAGAAACACACTCTGCTTTTAAGAAAAGTGCACTCTTCTACTCTATTGTGTTTCCTATAGGGCCAGAACAGTGAGCTTTCTCAGAACATAAGAATTGTGCTTTTTACACACATGGCCATATCTAGTTCAAGTCTGATTAGGAACCGGACAAGAACAGTAGATACTCTTCAGCCCAATACACTGTACTTGCTGGGAAAAGACGCCAGTGCTCTTTGTCCTGTGTATGGCAATGGCAGCACAATAGTGACTCTTCTTACCAGAAAACAGCTCTTGCTTGTAGGACCTGAAACTGCATGTGATTCAACTCCATTTGGACTTGGAAACAAACGCTAGCTCGCCTTACAAGAAACATACTCTGCTTTTGAGAAAAGAGCACTCTTCTACTCTACTGTGTTTCTATGGGGTCCAAAGAGTGAGCTTGCTCAGAACAAAAGAACTGTGCTTCCTACACACGCGGGACATATCTCGATCAACTCTGCTTAGGAAACTGACAAGAACAGTAGCTCCTCTTCATTCCGATACACTGTACTTGCTGGGAACAGACGGGAGTGCTATTTGCACTGTGTATGGCAATGGGAGCGCAATAGTGACTTTCCTTACCAAAAAACAACTCTTGCTCGTAGGACCAGAAACTGCATGTGATTCAACTCCATATAGGACTGGGAAACAAACGTTAGCTCCCCTTACAAGAAACACAATCTGCTTTTGCGAAAAGAACACTCTTCTACTCTTCTGTTTTTCCTATAGGGCCAGAACAGTGAGCTTGCTCAGAACAAAGAACTGTGCTTCCTACACACACGGGCCATATCTAGTTCAACTCTGCTTAGGAACCTGACAAGATCAGTAGATCCTCTTCAGTGCAGTACACTGTACATGCTGGGAACAGACGCGTGTGCTATTTGCCCTGTGTATGACAATGTGAGCACAATAGTGACTCTTCTTACCAGAAAACAACTCTTGCTCGTAGGACCAGAAACTGCATGTGATTCAACTCCATTTAGGACTGGGAAACAAACACTAACTCGCCTTACAAGAAACACACTCTGATTTAGAGAAAAAAGCACTCTTCTACTCTATTGTGTTTCCTAAGAGGTCCGAACAGTGAACTTGCTCAGAGCAAAAGAACTGTGCTTCCTACACACACGGCCATATCTAGTTCAATTCTGCTTAGGAACCTGACAAGAACAGTAGATCCTCTTCAGTCCAATACACTGTACTGCTGGGAACAGACAACAGTGCTATTAGTCCTGTGTATGGCAATGGCAGCGCAATAGTGACTCTTCTTACCATAAAACAACTCTTGCTCGTAGGACCAGAAACTGCATGTGATTACACTCCATTTAGGACTGGGAAACAAACTCTAGCTCGCCTTACAAGAAACACACTCTGCTTTAGAAAAAGAGCACTCTTCTACTCTACTGTGTTTCCTATAGGGCCAGAACAGTGAGCTTGCTCAGAAGAAAAGAACTGTGCTTCCTACACTCGGGCCATATCTAATTCAACTCTGCTTAGGAAACTGACAAGAACAGTAGCTCCTCTTCAGTCCGATACACTGTACTTCCTGGAAACACACGGGAGTGATATTTGCACTGTGTATGGCTATTGGAGCACAATAGTGACTCGTCTTACCAGAAAACAACTCTTGCTCGTAGGACAAAAAGCTGCATGTGACTCAACTCCATTTAAAACTGGGAAACAAACGCTAGCTCGCCTTCCAAGAAACACACTCTGCTTTTGAGAAAAGAGCACTCTTCTACTCTACTGTGTTTCCTATGGGTTCTGAACAGTGAGCTTGCTCAGAACAAAAAAACTGTGCTTCCTACACACACGGACATATCTAGTTCAAGTCTGCTTAGGAACCTGACAAGAACAGTAGATCCTCTTCCATCCAATACACTGTACTTGCTGGGAAAAGACGCAAGGGTTATTTGTCCTGTGTATGGCAAAGGCAGCGTAATAGTGACTCTTCTTACCAGAAAACAACTCTTGCTTGCAGGACTAGAAACTGCATGTGATTAAACTCCATTTAGGACTGGGAAACAAACGCTAGCTCGCCCTACAAGAAACACACTCTGCTTTTAAGAAAAGAGCACTCTTCTACTCTACTGTGTTTCCTATGGGGTCCAAACAGTGAGCTTTCTCAGAACAAATGAACTGTGCTTCTTACACACGCGGGACATATCTCATTCAACTCTGCTTAGGAAACTGACAAGAACAGTAGCTCCTCTTCAGTCCGATACACTGTACTTGCTGGGAACAGACGTGAGTGCTATTTGCACTGTGTATGGCAAAGGGAGCACAATAGTGACTTTCCTTACCCGAAAACAACTCTTGCTCGTAGGACCAGAAACTGCATGTGATTCAACTCCATTTAGGACTGGGAAACAAACGCTAGCTCGCATTACAAGAAACACAATCTGCTTTTGAGAAAAGAGCACTCTTCTACTCTACTGTGTTTTCTATAGTGCCAGAAGAGTGAGCTTGCTCAGAACAAAAGAACTGTGCTTCCTACACACACGGCCATATTTAGTTCAACTCTGCTTAGGAAACTGACAAGAACAGTAGCTCCTATTCAGTCCAATACACTGTAATTGCTGGGAACAGATGCGAGTTCTTTTTGCACTGTGTATGGCAATTGGAGCACAACAGTGACTCTTCTTACCAGAAAACAACTCTTGCTCGTAGGACAAAAAACTGCATGTGACTCAACTCCATTTAGGACTGGGAAACAAACGCGAGCTCGCCTTACATGAAACACACTCTGCTTTTGAGAAAAGAGCACTCTTCTACTGTACTGTGTTTCCTATGGGGTCCAAACAGTGAGCCTGCTCAGAAAAAAAGAACTGTGCTTCCTACATACACGGGCCATATCTAGTTCAACTCTGCTTAGGAAACTGACAAGAACAGTAGCTCCTCTTCAGTCCAATACACTGTACTTGCTCGGAACAGACGCGAGTGCTATTTGCACTGTGTATGGCAATTGGAGCACAATAGTGACTCGTCTTACCAGAAAACAACTCTTGCTTGTAGGAAAAAACTGCATGTGACTCAACTCCATTTAGGACTGGGAAAGAAACGCTAGCTCGCCTTCCAAAAACACACTCTGCTTTTGAGAAAAGAGCACTCTTCTACTCTACTGTGTTTCTTATGTGTTCCGAACAGTGAGCTTGCTCAGAACAAAAAAACTGTGCTTCCTACACACACGGACATATCTAGTTCAAGTCTGCTTAGGAACCTGACAAGAACAGTAGATCCTCTTCCATCCAATACACTGTACTTGCTGGGAAAAGACGCAAGGGTTATTTGTCCTGTGTATGGCAAAGGCAGCGTAATAGTGACTCTTCTTACCAGAAAACAACTCTTGCTTGCAGGACTAGAAACTGCATGTGATTAAACTCCATTTAGGACTGGGAAACAAACGCTAGCTCGCCCTACAAGAAACACACTCTGCTTTTAAGAAAAGAGCACTCTTCTACTCTACTGTGTTTCCTATGGGGTCCAAACAGTGAGCTTTCTCAGAACAAATGAACTGTGCTTCTTACACACGCGGGACATATCTCATTCAACTCTGCTTAGGAAACTGACAAGAACAGTAGCTCCTCTTCAGTCCGATACACTGTACTTGCTGGGAACAGACGTGAGTGCTATTTGCACTGTGTATGGCAAAGGGAGCACAATAGTGACTTTCCTTACCCGAAAACAACTCTTGCTCGTAGGACCAGAAACTGCATGTGATTCAACTCCATTTAGGACTGGGAAACAAACGCTAGCTCGCATTACAAGAAACACAATCTGCTTTTGAGAAAAGAGCACTCTTCTACTCTACTGTGTTTTCTATAGTGCCAGAAGAGTGAGCTTGCTCAGAACAAAAGAACTGTGCTTCCTACACACACGGCCATATTTAGTTCAACTCTGCTTAGGAAACTGACAAGAACAGTAGCTCCTATTCAGTCCAATACACTGTAATTGCTGGGAACAGATGCGAGTTCTTTTTGCACTGTGTATGGCAATTGGAGCACAACAGTGACTCTTCTTACCAGAAAACAACTCTTGCTCGTAGGACAAAAAACTGCATGTGACTCAACTCCATTTAGGACTGGGAAACAAACGCGAGCTCGCCTTACATGAAACACACTCTGCTTTTGAGAAAAGAGCACTCTTCTACTGTACTGTGTTTCCTATGGGGTCCAAACAGTGAGCCTGCTCAGAAAAAAAGAACTGTGCTTCCTACATACACGGGCCATATCTAGTTCAACTCTGCTTAGGAAACTGACAAGAACAGTAGCTCCTCTTCAGTCCAATACACTGTACTTGCTCGGAACAGACGCGAGTGCTATTTGCACTGTGTATGGCAATTGGAGCACAATAGTGACTCGTCTTACCAGAAAACAACTCTTGCTTGTAGGAAAAAACTGCATGTGACTCAACTCCATTTAGGACTGGGAAAGAAACGCTAGCTCGCCTTCCAAAAACACACTCTGCTTTTGAGAAAAGAGCACTCTTCTACTCTACTGTGTTTCTTATGTGTTCCGAACAGTGAGCTTGCTCAGAACAAAAAAACTGTGCTTCCTACACACACGGCCATATCTAGCTCAAGTCTGCTTAGGAAACTGACAAGAACAGTAGCTCCTATTCATTCCAATTCACTGTACTTGCTGGGAACAGACGCGAGTGCTATTTGCACTGTATATGACATTTGGAGCGCAACAGTGACTCTTCTTACCATAAAACAACTCTTGCTCGTAGGACCAGAAACTGCATGTGATTCAACTCCAAATAGGACTGGGAAACAAACGCTAGAGCCCCTTACAAGAAACACAATCTGCTTTTGAGGAAAGAGCACTCTACTACTCTACTGTGTTTCCTATTGGGCCAGAACAGTGAGCTTGCTCAGAACAAAAGAACTGTGCTTCCTACACACACGGCCATATCTAGTTCAACTCTGCTTAGGAACCTGACAAGAACAGTAGATCCTCTTCAGTCTAATACACTGTACATGCTGGGAACAGACACGTGTGCTATTTGCCCTGTGTATGACAATGGGAGCACAATAGTGACTCTTCTTACCAGAAAACAACTCTTGCTCGTAGGACCAGAAACTGCATGTGATACAACTCCACTTAGGACTGGGAAACAAACACTATCTCACCTTACAAGAAACACACTCTGCTTTAGAGAAAAGAGCACTCTTCTACTCTACTGTGTTTCCTATAGGGCCAGAACAGTGAGCTTGCTCAGAACAAAAGAACTGTGCTTCCTACACTCGGGCCATATCTAGTTCAACACTGCTTAGGAAACTGACAAGAACAGTAGCTCCTATTCAGTCCAATACACTGTACTAGCTGGGAACAGAGCGAGTGCTATTTGCACTGTGTATGGCAAAGGGAGCACAAGAGTAACTTTCCTTACCAGAAAACAACTCTTGCTCATAGGACCGGAAACTGCCTGTGATTGAACTCCATTTAGTACTAGGAAACAAACGCTAGCTCGCCTTGCAAGAAACACACTCTGCTTTTGAGAAAAGAGCACTCTTCTACTCTACTGTGTTTCCTATGAGGTCCGAACAGTGAGCTTGCTCAGAACAAAAAAAAAACGTGATTCCTACACACACCGCCACACCTAGTTCAATTCTGCTTAGTAACCTGACAAGAACAGTAGATCCTCTTCAGTCCAATACACTGTACTGCTGGGAACAGACAACAGTGCTATTTGTCCTGTGTATGGTAATGGCAGCACAATACTGACTCTTCTTACCATAAAACAACTCTTGCTCGTAGGACCAGAAACTGCATGTGATTCAACTCCATTTAGGACTGGGAAACAAACGCTAGCTCGCCTTACAAGAAACACACTCTGCTTTTGAGAAAAGAGCACTATTCTACTCTACTGTGTTTCCTATGAGGTCCCAACAGTGAGCTTGCTCAGAACAAAAAAAAACCGTGATTCCTACACACACCGCCACACCTAGTTCAATTCTGCTTAGTAACCTGACAAGAACAGTAGATCCTGTTCAGTCCAATACACTGTACTTCTGGGAACAGACAACAGTGCTATTTGTCCTGTATGGCAATGACAGCGCAATAGTGACTCTTCTTACCATAAAACAACTCTTGTTCGTAGAACCAGTAACTGCATGTGATTCAACTCCATTTAGGACTGGGAAACAAACGCTAGCTCGCCTTCCAAGAAACACACTCTGCTTTTGAGAAAAGAGCACTCTTCTACTCTACTGTGTTTCCTATGGGGTCCAAAAAGTGAGCTTGCTCAGAACAAAAGAACTGTGCTTCCTACACACACGGACCATATCTAGTTCAGCTCTGCTTAGGAAACTGACAAGAACAGTAGATCCTCTTCAGTCCAATACACTGTACTGCTGGGAACAGACAACAGTGCTATTAGTCCTGTGTATGGCAATGGCAGTGCAATAGTGACTCTTCTTACTATAAAACAACTCTTGCTCGTAGGACCAGAAACTGCATGTGATTACACTCCATTTAGGACTGGGAAACAAACGCTAGCTCGCCTTACAAGAAACACACTCTGCTTTTGAGAAAAGAGCACTCTTCTACTCTACTGTGTTTCCTATAGGGCCAGAACAGTGAGCTTGCTCAGAACAAAAGAACTGTGCTTCCTACACTCGGGCCATATCTAGTTCAACTCTGCTTAGGAAACTGACAAGAACAGTAGCTCCTCTTCAGTCCAATACACTGTACTTGCTCGGAACAGAGGCGAGTGCTATTTGCACTGCGTATGGCAATTGGAGCACAATAGTGACTCGTCTTACCAGAAAACAACTCTTGCTCGTAGGACCAAAAACTGCATGTGACTCAACTCCATTTAGGACTGGGAAACAAACGCGAGCTCACCTTACAAGAAAAACACTCTGCTTTAGAGAAAAGAGCACTCTTCTACTCTACTGTGTTTCCTATGGGGTCCAAACAGTGTGCTTGCTCAGAACAAAAGAACTGTGCTTCCTACACACACGGGCCATATCTCGTTCAACTCTTCTTAGGAAACTGACAAGAACAGTAGCTCCTATTCAGTCTGATACACTGTACTTGCTGGGAACAGACGCGAGTTCTATTTGCACTGCTAATGGCAATTGGAGCAAAATAGTGACTCGTCTTACCAGAAAACAACTCTTGCTCGTAGGACAAAGAACTGCATGTGACTCAACTCCATTTAGTACTGGGAAACAAACACTAGCTCGCCTTCCAAAAAACACACTCTGCTTTTGAGAAAAGAGCACTCTTCTACTCTACTGTTTCCTATGTGTTCAGAACAGTGAGCTTGCTCATAACAAAAGAACTGTGCTTCCAACAAACACGGCCATATCTAGTTCAAGTCTGCTTAGGAACCTGACAAGAACAGTAGATCCTCTTCAGTCCGATACACTGTACTTGCTGGGAACAGACGGGAGGGCTATTTGCACTGTGTATGGAAATGGGAGCGCAATAGTGACTTTCTTTACCAGAAAACAACTCTTGCTCGTAGGACCAGAAACTGCATGTGATTCAACTCCATTTAGGACTGGGAAACAAATGCTAGCTCGCCTTACATGAAACACACTCTGCTTTTGAGAAAAGAGCACTCTTCTACTCTACTGTGTTTCCTATGGGGTCTAAACAGTGAGCTTGCTCAGAACAAAAGAACTGTGCTTCCTACACACACGGGCCATATCTAGTTCAACTCTGCTTAGGAAACTGACAAGAACAGTAGCTCCTCTTCAGTCCAATACACTGTACTTGCTCGGAACAGACGCGAGTGCTATTTGCACTGTGTATGGCAATTGGAGCACAATAGTGACTTGTCTTACCAGAAAACAACTCTTGCTCTTAGGACAAAAAACTGCATGTGACTCAACTCCATTTAGGACTGGGAAACAAACGCTAGCTCGCCTTCCAAAAACACACTCTGCTTTTGAGAAAAGAGCACTCTTCTACTCTACTGTGTTTCCTATATGTTCCGAACAGTGAGCTTGCTCAGAACAAAAAAACTGTGCTTCCTACACACACGGCCATATCTAGTTCAAGTCTGCTTAGGAAACTGACAAGAACAGTAGCTCCTATTCAGTCTGATACACTGTACTTGCTGGGAACAGACGCGAGTGCTATTTGCACTGTGTATGTCATTTGGAGCGCAACAGTGACTCTTCTTACCAGAAAACAACTCTTGCTTGTAGGACAAAAAACTGCATGTGACTCAACTCCATTTAGGACTTGGAAACAAAAGCGATCTCACCTTACAAGAAACACACTCTGCTTTTAAGAAAAGTGCACTCTTCTACTCTGCTGTGTTTCCTATAGGGCCAGAACAGTGAGTTTGCTCAGAACATAAGAACTGGGCTTCCTACACACACGGGCCATATCTAGTTCAACTCTGCTTAGGAAAGTGACAAGAACAGTAGCTCCTCTTCAGTCTGATACACTGTACTTGCTGGGAACAGACGAATGTGCTATTTGCACTGTGTATGGCAATGGGAGCGCAATAGTGACTTTCCTTACCAGAAAACAACTCTTGCTCTTAGGACCACAAACTGCATGTGACTCACCTCCGTTTAGGACTGGGAAACAAACGCTAGCTCTGCTCACAAGAAACACACTCTGCTTTTGAGAAAAGAGCACTCATCTACTCTACTGTGTTTCCTCTATGGCCAAAACAATGAGCTTGCTCAGAACAAAAGAACTGTGCTTCCTACACACACGCTCCGTATCTAATTCAATTCTGCTTAGGAAACTGACGAGAATAGTATACACTCTTCAGTCAAATGCACTGCACTTGCTGGGAACATACACCAGTGCTATTTGCCCTGTGTATGACAAAGGGAGCGCAATAGTGACTCTTCTTACCAGAAAACAACTCTTGCTCATAGGACCAGAAACTGCATGAGACACAACTCCATTTAGGACTGGGAAAGGAACGCTAGCTTGCCTTACAAGAAACACACTCTGCTTTTGAGAAAAGAGCACTCTTCTACTCTACTGTGTTTCCTATAGGGCCAGAACAGTGAACTTGCTCAGAACAAAAGAACTGTGCTTCCTACACACAGGGGCCATATCTAGTTCAACTCTGCTTAGGAAACTGACAAGAACAGTAGCTCCTCTTCAGTCCAATACTCTGTACATGCATGGAACAGATGCCAGTGCTATTTGCACTGTTTATAGCAATGGGAGCGCAATAGTGACTCTTCTTACCAGAAAAATCTCTTGCTCGTAGGACCAGGAACTGCACGGGATTCAATTCCATTTCTGACTGGGAAACAAACACTAGCTCGCCTTTCAATAAACACACTCTGCTTTTGAGAAAAGAGCACTCTTCTACTCTACTGTGTTTCCAATGGGGTCCAAACAGTGAGCTTGCTCAGAACAAAAGAACTGTGCTTTCTACACACATGGACATATCTAGTTCAATTTTGCGTAGGAACCTGACAAGAACAGTAGATCCTCTTAGTCCAATACTCTGTACTTCCTGGGATCAGATGCCAGTGCTATTTGCCCTGTGTATGACAATGGGAGCGCAATAGTGACTCTTCTTACCAGAAAACAACTCTTGCTCGTAGGACCAGAAACTGCATGGGATTCAACTCCATTTAGGACTGGGAAACAAACGCTAACTCGCCTTACAAGAAACACACTCTGCTTTTGAGAAAAGAGCAATCTTCTACTCTACTGTGTTTCTATAAGGCCAGAACAGTGAACTTGCTCAGAACAAAAGAACTGTGCTTCCTACACACGTGCCATAACTAGTTCAACTCTGCTTAGGAAACTGACAAGAACAGTAGCTCCTCTTCAGTCCCATACACTGTACTTGCTGGGAACAGACGCGAGTGCTATTTGCACTGTGTATGGAAATGAGAGCACAATAGTGACTTTCCTTAACAGAAAACAAATCTTGCTCCTAGGAACACAAAATGCATGTGATTCAACGCCATTTAGGACTGGGAAACAAACGCTAGCTCGCCTTACAAGAAACACACTCTGCTTTTGAGAAAAGAGCACTCTTCTTCTCTACTGTGTTTCCTATGGGGTCCAAACAGTGAGCTTGCTTAGAACAAAAGAACTGTGCTTCCTACACACGGACCATATCTATATCAAGTCTGCTTAGGAAACTGACAAGAACAGTAGCTCCTATTCAGTCCGATACACTGTACTTGCTGGGAACAGACGCGAGTGCTATTTGCACTGTGTATGGCAATGGGAGCACAACAGTTACTTCCTAACCAGAAAACAAATCTTGCTCGTAGGACCAAAAACTGCATGTGACTCAACTCCATTTAGGACTGGGAAATAAATGCGAGCTCCCCTTACAAGAAACACACTCTGCTTTTAAGAAAAGTGCACTCTTCTACTCTACTGTGTTTCCTATAGGGCCAGAACAGTGAGCTTTCTCAGAACATAAGAATTGTGCTTTTTACACACATGGCCATATCTAGTTCAAGTCTGATTAGGAACCGGACAAGAACAGTAGATACTCTTCAGCCCAATACACTGTACTTGCTGGGAAAAGACGCCAGTGCTCTTTGTCCTGTGTATGGCAATGGCAGCACAATAGTGACTCTTCTTACCAGAAAACAGCTCTTGCTTGTAGGACCTGAAACTGCATGTGATTCAACTCCATTTGGACTGGGAAACAAACGCTAGCTCGCCTTACAAGAAACATACTCTGCTTTTGAGAAAAGAGCACTCTTCTACTCTACTGTGTTTCTATGGGGTCCAAAGAGTGAGCTTGCTCAGAACAAAAGAACTGTGCTTCCTACACACGCGGGACATATCTCGATCAACTCTGCTTAGGAAACTGACAAGAACAGTAGCTCCTCTTCATTCCGATACACTGTACTTGCTGGGAACAGACGGGAGTGCTATTTGCACTGTGTATGGCAATGGGAGCGCAATAGTGACTTTCCTTACCAAAAAACAACTCTTGCTCGTAGGACCAGAAACTGCATGTGATTCAACTCCATATAGGACTGGGAAACAAACGTTAGCTCCCCTTACAAGAAACACAATCTGCTTTTGCGAAAAGAACACTCTTCTACTCTTCTGTTTTTCCTATAGGGCCAGAACAGTGAGCTTGCTCAGAACAAAGAACTGTGCTTCCTACACACACGGGCCATATCTAGTTCAACTCTGCTTAGGAACCTGACAAGATCAGTAGATCCTCTTCAGTGCAGTACACTGTACATGCTGGGAACAGACGCGTGTGCTATTTGCCCTGTGTATGACAATGTGAGCACAATAGTGACTCTTCTTACCAGAAAACAACTCTTGCTCGTAGGACCAGAAACTGCATGTGATTCAACTCCATTTAGGACTGGGAAACAAACACTAACTCGCCTTACAAGAAACACACTCTGATTTAGAGAAAAAAGCACTCTTCTACTCTATTGTGTTTCCTAAGAGGTCCGAACAGTGAACTTGCTCAGAGCAAAAGAACTGTGCTTCCTACACACACGGCCATATCTAGTTCAATTCTGCTTAGGAACCTGACAAGAACAGTAGATCCTCTTCAGTCCAATACACTGTACTGCTGGGAACAGACAACAGTGCTATTAGTCCTGTGTATGGCAATGGCAGCGCAATAGTGACTCTTCTTACCATAAAACAACTCTTGCTCGTAGGACCAGAAACTGCATGTGATTACACTCCATTTAGGACTGGGAAACAAACTCTAGCTCGCCTTACAAGAAACACACTCTGCTTTAGAAAAAGAGCACTCTTCTACTCTACTGTGTTTCCTATAGGGCCAGAACAGTGAGCTTGCTCAGAAGAAAAGAACTGTGCTTCCTACACTCGGGCCATATCTAATTCAACTCTGCTTAGGAAACTGACAAGAACAGTAGCTCCTCTTCAGTCCGATACACTGTACTTCCTGGAAACACACGGGAGTGATATTTGCACTGTGTATGGCTATTGGAGCACAATAGTGACTCGTCTTACCAGAAAACAACTCTTGCTCGTAGGACAAAAAGCTGCATGTGACTCAACTCCATTTAAAACTGGGAAACAAACGCTAGCTCGCCTTCCAAGAAACACACTCTGCTTTTGAGAAAAGAGCACTCTTCTACTCTACTGTGTTTCCTATGGGTTCTGAACAGTGAGCTTGCTCAGAACAAAAACCTGTGCTTCCTACACACACGGCCATATCTAGTTCAAGTCTGCTTAGGAACCTGACAAGAACAGTAGATCCTCTTCCATCCAATACACTGTACTTGCTGGGAAAAGACGCAAGGGTTATTTGTCCTGTGTATGGCAATGGCAGCGTAATAGTGACTCTTCTTACCAGAAAACAACTCTTGCTTGCAGGACTAGAAACTGCATGTGATTAAACTCCATTTAGGACTGGGAAACAAACGCTAGCTCACCCTACAAGAAACACACTCTGCTTTTAAGAAAAGAGCACTCTTCTACTCTACTGTGTTTCCTATGGGGTCCAAACAGTGAGCTTTCTCAGAACAAATGAACTGTGCTTCTTACACACGCGGGACATATCTCATTCAACTCTGCTTAGGAAACTGACAAGAACAGTAGCTCCTCTTCAGTCCGATACACTGTACTTGCTGGGAACAGACGTGAGTGCTATTTGCACTGTGTATGGCAAAGGGAGCACAATAGTGACTTTCCTTACCCGAAAACAACTCTTGCTCGTAGGACCAGAAACTGCATGTGATTCAACTCCATTTAGGACTGGGAAACAAACGCTAGCTCGCATTACAAGAAACACAATCTGCTTTTGAGAAAAGAGCACTCTTCTACTCTACTGTGTTTTCTATAGTGCCAGAACAGTGAGCTTGCTCAGAACAAAAGAACTGTGCTTCCTACACACACGGCCATATTTAGTTCAACTCTGCTTAGGAAACTGACAAGAACAGTAGCTCCTATTCAGTCCAATACACTGTAATTGCTGGGAACAGATGCGAGTTCTTTTTGCACTGTGTATGGCAATTGGAGCACAACAGTGACTCTTCTTACCAGAAAACAACTCTTGCTCGTAGGACAAAAAACTGCATGTGACTCAACTCCATTTAGGACTGGGAAACAAACGCGAGCTCGCCTTACATGAAACACACTCTGCTTTTGAGAAAAGAGCACTCTTCTACTGTACTGTGTTTCCTATGGGGTCCAAACAGTGAGCCTGCTCAGAAAAAAAGAACTGTGCTTCCTACATACACGGGCCATATCTAGTTCAACTCTGCTTAGGAAACTGACAAGAACAGTAGCTCCTCTTCAGTCCAATACACTGTACTTGCTCGGAACAGACGCGAGTGCTATTTGCACTGTGTATGGCAATTGGAGCACAATAGTGACTCGTCTTACCAGAAAACAACTCTTGCTTGTAGGAAAAAAAACTGCATGTGACTCAACTCCATTTAGGACTGGGAAAGAAACGCTAGCTCGCCTTCCAAAAACACACTCTGCTTTTGAGAAAAGAGCACTCTTCTACTCTACTGTGTTTCTTATGTGTTCCGAACAGTGAGCTTGCTCAGAACAAAAAAACTGTGCTTCGTACACACACGGCCATATCTAGCTCAAGTCTGCTTAGGAAACTGACAAGAACAGTAGCTCCTATTCATTCCAATTCACTGTACTTGCTGGGAACAGACGCGAGTGCTATTTGCACTGTATATGACATTTGGAGCGCAACAGTGACTCTTCTTACCAGAAAACAACTCTTGCTCGTAGGACCAGAAACTGCATGTGATTCAACTCCATATAGGACTGGGAAACAAACGCTAGAGCCCCTTACAAGAAACACAATCTGCTTTTGAGGAAAGAGCACTCTACTACTCTACTGTGTTTCCTATTGGGCCAGAACAGTGAGCTTGCTCAGAACAAAAGAACTGTGCTTCCTACACACACGGCCATATCTAGTTCAACTCTGCTTAGGAACCTGACAAGAACAGTAGATCCTCTTCAGTCTAATACACTGTACATGCTGGGAACAGACACGTGTGCTATTTGCCCTGTGTATGACAATGGGAGCACAATAGTGACTCTTCTTACCAGAAAACAACTCTTGCTCGTAGGACCAGAAACTGCATGTGATACAACTCCACTTAGGACTGGGAAACAAACACTATCTCACCTTACAAGAAACACACTCTGCTTTAGAGAAAAGAGCACTCTTCTACTCTACTGTGTTTCCTATAGGGCCAGAACAGTGAGCTTGCTCAGAACAAAAGAACTGTGCTTCCTACACTCGGGCCATATCTAGTTCAACACTGCTTAGTAAACTGACAAGAACAGTAGCTCCTATTCAGTCCAATACACTGTACTTGCTGGGAACAGAGCGAGTGCTATTTGCACTGTGTATGGCAAAGGGAGCACAATAGTAACTTTCCTTACCAGAAAACAACTCTTGCTCATAGGACCGGAAACTGCCTGTGATTGAACTCCATTTAGTACTAGGAAACAAACGCTAGCTCGCCTTGCAAGAAACACACTCTGCTTTTGAGAAAAGAGCACTCTTCTACTCTACTGTGTTTCCTATGAGGTCCGAACAGTGAGCTTGCTCAGAACAAAAAAAAAACGTGATTCCTACACACACCGCCACACCTAGTTCAATTCTGCTTAGTAACCTGACAAGAACAGTAGATCCTCTTCAGTCCAATACACTGTACTGCTGGGAACAGACAACAGTGCTATTTGTCCTGTGTATGGCAATGGCAGCACAATACTGACTCTTCTTACCATAAAACAACTCTTGCTCGTAGGACCAGAAACTGCATGTGATTCAACTCCATTTAGGACTGGGAAACAAACGCTAGCTCGCCTTACAAGAAACACACTCTGCTTTTGAGAAAAGAGCACTATTCTACTCTACTGTGTTTCCTATGAGGTCCCAACAGTGAGCTTGCTCAGAACAAAAAAAAACCGTGATTCCTACACACACCGCCACACCTAGTTCAATTCTGCTTAGTAACCTGACAAGAACAGTAGATCCTGTTCAGTCCAATACACTGTACTTCTGGGAACAGACAACAGTGCTATTTGTCCTGTATGGCAATGACAGCGCAATAGTGACTCTTCTTACCATAAAACAACTCTTGTTCGTAGAACCAGTAACTGCATGTGATTCAACTCCATTTAGGACTGGGAAACAAACGCTAGCTCGCCTTCCAAGAAACACACTCTGCTTTTGAGAAAAGAGCACTCTTCTACTCTACTGTGTTTCCTATGGGGTCCAAAAAGTGAGCTTGCTCAGAACAAAAGAACTGTGCTTCCTACACACACGGACCATATCTAGTTCAGCTCTGCTTAGGAAACTGACAAGAACAGTAGATCCTCTTCAGTCCAATACACTGTACTGCTGGGAACAGACAACAGTGCTATTAGTCCTGTGTATGGCAATGGCAGTGCAATAGTGACTCTTCTTACTATAAAACAACTCTTGCTCGTAGGACCAGAAACTGCATGTGATTACACTCCATTTAGGACTGGGAAACAAACGCTAGCTCGCCTTACAAGAAACACACTCTGCTTTTGAGAAAAGAGCACTCTTCTACTCTACTGTGTTTCCTATAGGGCCAGAACAGTGAGCTTGCTCAGAACAAAAGAACTGTGCTTCCTACACTCGGGCCATATCTAGTTCAACTCTGCTTAGGAAACTGACAAGAACAGTAGCTCCTCTTCAGTCCAATACACTGTACTTGCTCGGAACAGACGCGAGTGCTATTTGCACTGCGTATGGCAATTGGAGCACAATAGTGACTCGTCTTACCAGAAAACAACTCTTGCTCGTAGGACCAAAAACTGCATGTGACTCAACTCCATTTAGGACTGGGAAACAAACGCGAGCTCACCTTACAAGAAAAACACTCTGCTTTAGAGAAAAGAGCACTCTTCTACTCTACTGTGTTTCCTATGGGGTCCAAACAGTGTGCTTGCTCAGAACAAAAGAACTGTGCTTCCTACACACACGGGCCATATCTCGTTCAACTCTTCTTAGGAAACTGACAAGAACAGTAGCTCCTATTCAGTCTGATACACTGTACTTGCTGGGAACAGACGCGAGTTCTATTTGCACTGCTAATGGCAATTGGAGCAAAATAGTGACTCGTCTTACCAGAAAACAACTCTTGCTCGTAGGACAAAAAACTGCATGTGACTCAACTCCATTTAGTACTGGGAAACAAACACTAGCTCGCCTTCCAAAAAACACACTCTGCTTTTGAGAAAAGAGCACTCTTCTACTCTACTGTTTCCTATGTGTTCAGAACAGTGAGCTTGCTCATAACAAAAGAACTGTGCTTCCAACAAACACGGCCATATCTAGTTCAACTCTGCTTAGGAACCTGACAAGAACAGTAGATCCTCTTCAGTCCGATACACTGTACTTGCTGGGAACAGACGGGAGGGCTATTTGCACTGTGTATGGAAATGGGAGCGCAATAGTGACTTTCCTTACCAGAAAACAACTCTTGCTCGTAGGACCAGAAACTGCATGTGATTCAACTCCATTTAGGACTGGGAAACAAATGCTAGCTCGCCTTACATGAAACACACTCTGCTTTTGAGAAAAGAGCACTCTTCTACTCTACTGTGTTTCCTATGGGGTCTAAACAGTGAGCTTGCTCAGAACAAAAGAACTGTGCTTCCTACACACACGGGCCATATCTAGTTCAACTCTGCTTAGGAAACTGACAAGAACAGTAGCTCCTCTTCAGTCCAATACACTGTACTTGCTCGGAACAGACGCGAGTGCTATTTGCACTGTGTATGGCAATTGGAGCACAATAGTGACTTGTCTTACCAGAAAACAACTCTTGCTCTTAGGACAAAAAACTGCATGTGACTCAACTCCATTTAGGACTGGGAAACAAACGCTAGCTCGCCTTCCAAAAACACACTCTGCTTTTGAGAAAAGAGCACTCTTCTACTCTACTGTGTTTCCTATATGTTCCGAACAGTGAGCTTGCTCAGAACAAAAAAACTGTGCTTCCTACACACACGGCCATATCTAGTTCAAGTCTGCTTAGGAAACTGACAAGAACAGTAGCTCCTATTCAGTCTGATACACTGTACTTGCTGGGAACAGACGCGAGTGCTATTTGCACTGTGTATGTCATTTGGAGCGCAACAGTGACTCTTCTTACCAGAAAACAACTCTTGCTTGTAGGACAAAAAACTGCATGTGACTCAACTCCATTTAGGACTTGGTAACAAAAGCGATCTCACCTTACAAGAAACCCACTCTGCTTTTAAGAAAAGTGCACTCTTCTACTCTGCTGTGTTTCCTATAGGGCCAGAACAGTGAGTTTGCTCAGAACATAAGAACTGTGCTTCCTACACACACGGGCCATATCTAGTTCAACTCTGCTTAGGAAAGTGACAAGAACAGTAGCTCCTCTTCAGTCTGATACACTGTACTTGCTGGGAACAGACGCATGTGCTATTTGCACTGTGTATGGCAATGGGAGCGCAATAGTGACTTTCCTTACCAGAAAACAACTCTTGCTCATAGGACCAGAAACTGCATGTGATTCCACTCAATTTAGGACTGGGAAACAAATGCTAGCTCGCCTTACAAGAAACACACTCTGCTTTAGAGAAAAGAGCACTCTTCTACTCTACTGTGTTTCCTATGGGGTCCAAACAGTGAGGTGCTCAGAACAAAAGAACTGTGCTTCCTACACACACGGGCCATATCTAGTTCAACTCTGCTTAGGAAACTGACAAGAACAGTAGCTCCTCTTCAGTCCAATACACTGTACTTGCTCGGAACATACGCGAGTGCTATTTGCACTGTGTATGGCAATTGGAGCACAATAGTGACTCATCTTACCAGAAAACAACTCTTGCTCGTAAGACAAAAAACTGCATGTGACTCAACTCCATTTAGGACTGGGAAATAAACACTAGCTCGCCTTCCAAGAAACATACTCTGCTTTTGAGAAAAGACCACTCTTCTACTCTACTGTGTTTCTTATGTGTTCCGAACAGTGAGCTTGCTCAGAACAAAAAAACTGTGCTTCCTACACATACGGCCATATCTAGTTCAAGTCTGCTTAGGAAACTGACAAGAACAGTAGCTCCTATTCAGTCCGATACACTGTACTTGCTGGGAACAGACGCGAGTGCTATTTGCACTGTATATGACATTTGGAGCGCAACAGTGACTCTTCTTACCAGAAAAAAACTCTTGCTCGTAGGAACAGAAACTGCATGTGACTCAACTCCATATAGGACTGGGAAACAAACGCTAGCTCCCCTTACAAGAAACACAATCTGCTTTTGAGAAAAGAGGACTCTACTACTCTACTGTGTTTCCTATAGGGCCAGAACAGTGAGCTTGCTCAGAACAAAAGAACTGTGCTTCCTACACACACGGCCATATCTAGTTCAACTCTGCTTAGGAAACTGACAAGAACAGTAGATCCTATTCAGTCCAATACACTGTACATGCTGGGAACAGACGCGTGTGCTATTTGCCCTGTGTATGACAATGGGAGCACAATAGTGACTCTTCTTACCAGAAAACAACTCTTGCTCGTAGGACCAGAAACTGCATGTGATTCAACTCCACTTAGGACTGGGAAACAAACACTAACTGGCCTTACAAGAAACACACTCTGATTTAGAGAAAAAAGCAATCATCTACTCTATTGTTTTTCCTAAGAGGTCCGAACAGTGAACTTGCTCAGAACAAAAGAACAGTGCTTCCTACACACACGGCCATATCTAGTTCAATTCTGCTTAGGAACCTGACAAGAACAGTAGATACTCTTCAGTCCAATACACTGTGCTGCTGGGAACAGACAACAGTGCTATTAGTCCTGTGTATGGCAATGGCAGCGCAATAGTGACTCTTCTTACCATAAAACAACTCTTGCTTGTAGGACCAGAAACTGCATGTGATTACACTCCATTTAGGACTGGGAAACAAACGCTAGCTCACCTTACAAGAAACACACTCTGCTTTTGATAAAAGAGCACTCTTCTACTCTACTGTGTTTCCTATAGGGCCAGAACAGTGAGCTTGCTCAGAGCAAAAGAACTGTGCTTCCTACACTCGGGCCATATCTAGTTCAACTCTGCTTAGGAAACTGACAAGAACAGTAGCTCCTCTTCAGTCCGATACACTGTACTTGCTGGGAACAGACGCCAGTGCTATTTGCACTGTGTATGGCAATTGGAGCACAATAGTGACTTGTCTTACCAGAAAACAACTCTTGCTCGTAGGACAAAAAACTGCATGTGACTCAACTCCATTTAGGACTGGGAAACAAACACTAGCTTGCCTTCCCAGAAACACACTCTGCTTTTGAGAAAAGAGCACTCTTCTACTCTACTGTTTCCTATGTGTTCCGAACAGTGAGCTTGCTCAGAATAAAAAAACTGTGCTTCCTACAAACACGGCCACATCTACTTCAAGTCTGCTTAGAAACCTGACAAGAACAGTAGCTCCTCTTCAGTCCGATACACTGTACTGCTGGGAACCGACAACAGTGCTATTAGTCATGTGTATGGCAATGGCAGCGCAATAGTGACTCTTCTTACCATAAAACAACTCTTGCTCAGAGGACCAGAAACTGCATGTGATTACACTCCATTTAGGACTGGGAAACAAACGCTAGCTCGCCTTACAAGAAACACACTCTGCTTTTGAGAAAAGAGCACTCTTCTACTCTACTGTGTTTCCTATAGGGCAAGAACAGTGAGCTTGCTCAGAACAAAAGAACTGTGCTTCCTACACACGGGCCATATCTAGTTCAACTCTGCTTAGGAAACTGACAAGAACAGTAGCTCCTATTCAGTCCAATACACTGTACTTGCTGGGAACAGACGCGAGTGCTCTTTGCACTGTGTATTGCATTTGGAGCGCAATAGTGACTCTTCTTACCAGAAAACAACTCTTGCTCGTAGGACCAAAAACTGCCTGTGACTCAACGGCATTTACGACTGGGAAACAAACGCCAGCTTGCCTTACTAGAAACACACTCTGCTTTAGAGAAAAGAGCACTCTTCTACTCTACTGTGTTCCCTATGGGGTCCGAACAGTGAGCTTGCTCAGAACAAAAAAACTGTGCTTCCTACACACAAGGCCATATCTAGTTCAAGTCTGATTAGGAACCTGACAAAAACAGTAGATCCTCTTTCGTCCAATACACTGTACTTGCTTGGAAAAGACGCCAGTGCTATTTGTCCTGTGTATGGCAATGGCAGCGCAATAGTGACTCTTCTTACCAAAAAACATCTCTTGCTTGTAGGACCAGAAACTCCATGTGATTCAACTCCATTTAGGACTGGGAAACAAACGCTAGCTCGCCTTACAAGAAACACACTCTGCTTTTGAGAAAAGAGCACTCTTCTACTCTACTGTGTTTCCTATGGGGTCCAAACAGTGAGCTTGCTCAGAACAAAAGAACTGTGCTTCATACACCCATGGACCATATCTATTTCAAGTCTGATTAGGAAACTGACAAGAACAGTAGCTCCTATTCAGTCTGATACACTGTACTTGCTGGGAACAGACGCGAGTGCTATTTGAACTGTATATGGCATTTGGAGCGCAACAGTGACTCTTCTTACCAGAAAACAAATCTTGCTCGTCGGACCAGAAACTGCATGTGATTCCACTCCATTTAGGACTGGGAAACAAACGCTAGCTCGCCTTACAAGAAACACACTCTGCTTTTGAGAAAAGAGCACTCTTCTACTCTACTCTGTTTCCTATGGGGTCCAAACAGTGAGCTTGCTCAGAACAGAAGAACTGTGATTCCTACACACACCGACCATATCTAGTTCATCACTGCTTAGGAAACTGACAAGAACAGTAGCTCCTATTCAGTCCAATACACTGTACTTGCTGGGAACAGACGCGAGTGCTATTTGCACTGTGTATGGCAATGGGAGCACAACAGTAACTTTCCTTACCAGAAAACAACTTTTGCTCATAGGACCGGAAACTGCCTGTGATTGAACTCCATTTAGTACTAGGAAACAAACGCTAGCTCGCCTTACAAGAAACACACTCTGCTTTTGAGAAAAGAGCACTCTTCTACTCTACTGTGTTTCCTATGAGGTCCGAACAGTGAGCTTGCTCAGAGCAAAAAAAAAACGTGATTCCTACACACACCGCCACACCTAGTTCAATTCTGCTTAGTAACCTGACAAGAAAAGTAGATCCTCTTCAGTCCAATACACTGTAATGCTGGGAACAGACAACAGTGCTATTTGTCCTGTGTATGGCAATGGCAGCACAATAGTGACTCTTCTTACCATAAAACAACTCTTGCTCGTAGGACCAGAAACTGCATGTGATTCAACTCCATTTAGGACTGGGAAACAAACGATAGCTCACCTTACAAGAAACACACTCTGCTTTTGAGAAAAGAGCACTCTTCTACTCTACTGTGTTTCCTATGAGGTCCGAACAGTGAGCTTGCTCAGAACAAAAAAAAACGTGATTCCAACACACACCGACACACCTAGTTCAATTCTGCTTAGTAACCTGACAAGAACAGTAGATCCTCTTCAGTCCAATACCCTGTACTTCTGGGAACAGACAACAGTGCTATTTGTCCTGTGTATGGCAATGACAGCGCAATAGTGACTCTTCTTACCATAAAACAACTCTTGCTCGTAGAACCAGTAACTGCATGTGATTCAACTCCATTTAGGACTGGGAAACAAACGCTAGCTCGCCTTACAAGAAACACATTCTGCTTTTGAGAAAAGAGCACTCTTCTACTCTACTGTGTTTCCTATGGGGTCCAAAAAGTGAGCTTGCTCAGAACAAAAGAACTGTGCTTCCTACACACACGGACCATATCTAGTTCAGCTCTACTTAGGAAACTGACAAGAACAGTAGCTCCTCTTCAGTCCAATACACTGTACTTGCTGGGAACAGACGCCAGTGCTATTTGTACTGTGTAGGGCAATGGCAGCGCAATATTGACTCTTCTTACCAGAAAACAACTCTTGCTCGTAGGACCAGAAACTGCATGGGATTCAACTCCATTTAGGACTGGGAAACAAACGCTAGCTTGCCTTACAACAAAAACACTCTGCTTTTGAGAAAAGAGCACTCTTCTACTCTACTGTGTTTCCTATGGGGTCCAAACAGTGAGCTTGCTCAGAACAAAAGAACTGTGCTTCCTACAAACACCAACCATATCTAGTTCAACTCTGCTTAGGAAATTGACAAGAACAGTAGCTCCTATTCAGTCCAATACACTGTACTTCTTGGGAACAGACGCGAGTGCTATTTGCACTCTGTATGGCAATGGGAGCACAATAGTAACTTTCCTTACCAGAAAACAACTCTTGCTCATAGGACCGGAAACTGCCTGTGATTGAACTCCATTTAGGACTAGGAAACAAACTCTAGCTCGCCTTACAAGAAACACTCTCTGCTTTTGAGAAAAGAGCACTCTTCTACTCTACTGTGTTTCCTATGAGGTCCGAACAGTGAGCTTGCTCAGAACACAAAAAACGTGCTTCCTACACACAGCGCCACACCTATTTCAATTCTGCTTAAGAACCTGACAAGAACAGTAGATCCGCTTCAGTCCAATACACTGTACTCCTGGGAACAGACAACAGTGCTATTTGTCCTGTGTATGGCAATGGCAGCGCAATAGTGACTCTTCTTACCATAAAACAACTCTTGCTCGTAGGACCAGAAACTGCATATGATTCAACTCCGTTTAGGACTGGGAAACAAACGCTAGCTTTCCTTACAAGAAACACACTCTGCTTTAGAGAAAAGAGCACTCTTCTACTCTACTGTGTTTCCTAAGGGCCAGAACAGTGAGCTTGCTCAGAACAACAGAACTGTGCTTCCTACACACACCAACCATATCTAGTTCAACTCTGCTTAGGAAACTGACAAGACAGGAGCTCCACTTCAGTCCGATACACTGTATTTGCAGGGAACAGACGCGAGTGCTATTTGCACTGTGTATGGCAATGGGAGCTCAATAGTTACTTTCCTTACCAGAAAACAACTCTTGCTCGTAGGAACAGAAACTGCATGGGATTCAACTCCATTTAGGTCTGGGAAACAAACGCTAGCTCGCCTTACAAGAAACACACTCTGCTTTTGAGAAAAGAGCACAATTCTACTCTAATGTGTTTCCTATGGGGTCCGAACAGAGAGCTTGCTCAGAACAAAAGAACTGTGCTTCCTACACACACGGACATATCTAGTTCAATTCTGCTTAGGAACCTGACAAGAACAGTAGATCCTCTTCAGTCCAATACACTGTCCTTGCTGGGAACAGACGCCAGCGCTATTTGTCCTGTGTATGGCAATGGCAGCGCAATAGTGACTCTTCTTACCAGAAAACAACTCTTGCTCGTAGGACCAGAAACTGCATGTGATTCAACTCCATTTAGGACTGGGAAACAAACGCTAGCTCGCCTTACAAGAAACACACTCTGCTTTTGAGAAAAGAGCACTCTTCTACTCTACTGTGTTTCCTATAGGGCCAGAACAGTGATCTTGCTCAGAACAAAAGAAATGTGCTTCATACACACGGGCCATATCTAGTTCAACTCTGCTTAGGAAACTGACAAGAACAGTAGCTCCTATTCAGTCCAATACACTGTACTTGCTGGGAACTGACGCGAGTGATCTTTGCACTGTGTATTGCATTTGGAGCGCAATAGTGACTCTTCTTACCAGAAAACAACTCTTGCTCGTAGGACCAAAAACTGCCTGTGACTCAACTCCATTTAGGACTGGGAAACAAACGCTAGCTCGCCTTACAAGAAACACACTCTGCTTTAGAGAAAAGAGCACTCTTCTACTCTACTGTGTTCCCTATGGGGTCCGAACAGTGAGCTTGCTCAGAACAAAAAAACTGTGCTTCCTACACACAAGGCCATATCTAGTTCAAGTCTGATTAGGAACCTGACAACAACAGTAGATCCTCTTTCGTCCAATACACTGTACTTGCTTGGAAAAGACGCCAGTGCTATTTGTCCTGTTTATGGCAATGGCAGCACAATAGTGACTCTTCTTACCAAAAAACATCTCTTGCTTGTAGGACCAGAAACTCCATGTGATTCAACTCCATTTAGGACTGGGAAACAAACGCTAGCTCGCCTTACAAGAAACACACTCTGCTTTTGAGAAAAGAGCACTCTTCTACTCTACTGTGTTTCCTATGGTGTCCAAACAGTGAGCTTGCTCAGAACAAAAGAACTGTGCTTCCTACACACACGGACCATATCTATTTCAAGTCTGATTAGGAAACTGACAAGAACAGTAGCTCCTATTCAGTCCGATACACTGTACTTGCTGGGAACAGACGCGAGTGCTATTTGCACTGTATATGGCATTTGGAGCGCAACAGTGACTCTTCTTACCAGAAAACAACTCTTGCTCGTCGGACCAGAAACTGCATGTGATTCCACTCCATTTAGGACTGGGAAACAAACGTTAGCTCGCCTTACAAGAAACACACTCTGCTTTAGAGAAATAGCACTCTTCTACTCTACTGTGTTTCCTATGGGGTCCAAACAGTGAGCTTGCTCAGAACAAAAGAACTGTGCTTCCTACACACACAGACCATATCTAGTTCAGCTCTGCTTAGGAAACTGACAAGAACAGTAGCTCCTCTTCAGTCCAATACATTGTACTTGCTGGGAACAGACGCCAGTGCTATTTGTCCTGTGTATGGCAATGGCAGCGCAATATTGACTCTTCTTACCATAAAACAACTCTTGCTCGTCGGACCAGAAACTGCACGGGATTCAAATCCATTTAGCACTGGGAAACAAATGCTAGCTTGCCTTACATGAAACACACTTTGCTTTTGAGAAAAGAGCACTCTTCTACTCTACTGAGTTTCCTATGGAGTCCAAACTGTGAGCTTGCTCAGAACAAAAGAACTGTGCTTCCTACACACACGGCCATATCTAGTTCAAGTCTGCTTAGGAACCTGACAAGAACAGTAGATCCTCTTCAGTCCAATACACTGTACTTGCTGGGAAGAGACGGCAGTGCTATTTGTCCTGTGTATGGCAATGGCAGCGCAATAGTGACTCTTCTTACCAGAAACCAACTCTTGCTCGTAGGACCAGAAACTGCATGTGATTCAACTCCATTTAGGACTTGGAAACAAACGCTAGCTCGCCTTACAAGAAACACACTCTGCTTTAGAGAAAAGAGCACTCTTCTACTCTACTGTGTTTCCTATGTGGTCCAAACAGTGAGCTTGCTCAGAACAAAAGAACTGTGCTTCCTACACGGGAAATATCTAGTTCAACTCTGCTTAGGAAACTGACAAGAACAGTAGCTCCTATTCAGTCCAATACACTGTACTTGATGGAAACAGATGCGAGTGCTATTTGTACTGTGTATGGCATTTGGAGCACAATAGTGACTCTTCTTACCAGAAAACAACTCTTGCTCGTAGGACCAAAAACTGCCTGTGACTCAACTCCATTTAGGAGTGGGAAACAAACGCCAGCTCGCCTTACAAGAAACACACTCTGCTTTAGAGAAAAGAGCACTCTTCTACTCTACTGTGTTTCCTTTGGGGTCCAAACAGTGAGCTTGCTCAGAACAAAAGAACTGTGATTCCTACACACACCGACCATATCTAGTTCAACTCTCCTTAGGAAACTGACAAGAACAGTAGCTCCGATTCAGTCCAATACACTGCACTTGCTGGGAACAGACGCGAGTGCAATTTGCACTGTGTATGGCAATGGGAGCACAATAGTAACTTTCCTTACCAGAAAACAACTCTTGCTCATAGGACCGGAAACTGCCTGTGATTGAACTCCATTTAGGACTGGGAAACAAACGCTAGCTCACCTTACAAGAAACACACTCTGCTTTTGAGAAAAGAGCACTATGCTACTCTACTGTGTTTCCTATGAGGTCCGAACAGTGAGCTTGCTCAGAACAAAAAAAAAACGTGATTCCTACACACACCGCCACACCTAGTTCAATTCTGCTTAGGAACCTGAGAAGAAAAGTAGATCCTCTTCAGTCCAATACACTGTACTGCTGGGAACAGACAACAGTGCTATTTGTCCTGTGTATGGCAATGGCAGCAAATAGTGACTCTTCTTACCATAAAACAACTCTTGCTCGTAGGACCAGAAACTGCATGTGATTCAACTCCAATTTGGACTGGGAAACAAACTCTAGCTCGCCTTACAAGAAACACACTCTGCTTTTGAGAAAAGAGCACTCTTCTACTCTACTGTGTTTCCTATGGGGTCCAAACAGTGAGCTTGCTCAGAACAAAAGAACTGTGCTTCCTACACACACGGACCATATCTAGTTCAGCTCTGCTTAGGAAACTGACAAGAACAGTAGCTCCTCTTCAGTCCAATACACTGTACTTGCTGGGAACAGACGCCAGTGCTATTTGTCCTGTGTAGGGCAATGGCAGCGCAATAATGACTCTTCTTACCAGAAAACAACTCTTGCTCGTAGGACCAGAAACTGCATGGGATTCAACTCCATTTAGGACTGGGAAACAAACGCTAGGTCGCCTTACAAGAAACACACTCTGCTTTTGAGAAAAGAGCACTCTTCTACTCTACTGTGTTTCCTATGGGGTCCAAACAGTGAGCTTCTTCAGAACAAAAGAACTGTGCTTCCTACACACACGGGCCATATCTAGTTCAACTCTGCTTAGGATACTGACAAAAACAGTAGCTTCTCTTCAGTCCGATACACTGTACTTGCTGGGAACAGACGCGAGTGCTATTTGCACTGTATATGGCATTTGGAGCGCAACAGTGACTCTTCTTACCAGAAAACAACTCTTGCTAGTAGGACCAAAAACTGCATGTGATTCCACTCCATTTAGGACTGCGAAACAAACGCTAGCTCGCCTTACAAGAAACACACTCTGCTTTAGAGAAAAGAGCACTCTTCTACTCTACTGTGTTTCCTATGGGGTCCAAACAGTGAGCTTGCTCAGAAGAAAAGAACTGTGCTTCCTACACACACGGCCATATCTAGTTCAATTCTGCTTAGGAACCTGACAAGAACAGTAGATCCTCTTCAGTCCAATACACTGTACTGCTGGGAACAGACAACAGTGCTATTTGTCCTGTGTATGGAAATGGCAGCACAATAGTGACTCTTCTTACCATAATACAACTCTTGCTCGTAGGACCAGAAACTGCATGTGATTCAACTCCATTTAGGACTGGGAAACAAACGCTAGCTCGCCTTACAAGAAACACACTCTGCTTTAGAGAAAAGAGCACTCTTCTACTCTACTGTGTTTACTATAGGGCCAGAACAGTGAGCTTGCTCAGAACAAAAGAACTGTGCTTCCTACATACGGGCCATATCTAGTTCATCTCTGATTAGGAAACTGACAAGAACAGTAGCTCCTCTTCAGTCCGATACACTGTACTTCCTGGGAACAGACGGGACTGCTATTTGCACAGTGTATGGCTATTGGAGCACAATAGTGACTCGTCTTACCAGAAAACAACTCTTGCTCGTAGGACCAGAAACTGCATGTGATTCAACTCCATTTAGGACTGGCAAACAAACGCTAGCTCTCCTTACAAGAAACACACTCTGCATTAGAGAAAAGAGCACTCTTCTACTCTACTGTGTTTCCTATAGGGCCAGAACAGTGAGCTTGCTCAGAACAAAAGAACTGTGCTTCCTACACACACCGACCATATCTAGTTTAACTCTGCTTAGGAAACTGACAAGAACAGTAGCTCCACTTCAGTCCGATACACTGTATTTGCTGGGAACAGACTCGAGTGCTATTTGCACTGTGTATGGCAATGGGAGCTCAATAATTACTTTCCTTACCAGAAAACAACTCTTGCTCGTAGGAACAGAAACTGCATGGGATTCAACTCCATTTAGGAATGGGAAACAAACGCTAGCTCACCTTCCAAGAAACACACTCTGCTTCTGACAAAAGAGCACAATTCTACTCTACTGTGTTTCCTATGGGGTCCGAAGAGTGAGCTTGCTCAGAACAAAAGAACTGTGCTTCCTACACACACCGACCATATCTAGTTCAACTCTGCTTAGGAAACTGACAAGAACAGTAGCTCCTCTTCAGTCCGATACACTGTATTTGCTGGGAACAGACTCGAGTGCTATTTGCACTGTGTATGGCAATGGGAGCTCAATAGTTACTTTCCTTACCAGAAAACAACTCTTGCTCATAGCAACAGAAACTGCATCTGATTCAACTCCATTTAGGACTGGGAAACAAACGGTAGCTCGCCTTACAAGAAACACACTCTGCTTTTGAGAAAAGAGCACAATTCTACTCTACTGTGTTTCCTATGGGGTCCGAACAGAGAGCTTGCTCAGAACAAAAGAACTGTGCTTCCTACACACACGGCCATATCTAGTTCAATTCTGCTTAGGAACCTGACAAGAACAGTAGATCCTCTTCAGTCCAATACACTATACTTGCTGGGAACAGACGCCAGTGCTATTTGTCCTGTGTATGGCAATGGCAGCGCAATAGTGACTCTTCTTAACATAAAACAACTCTTGCTCGTAGGACCAGAAACTGCATGTGATTCATCTCCATTTAGGACTGGGAAACCAACACTAACTCGACTTACAAGAAACACACTCTGATTTAGAGAAAAAAGCACTCTTCTACTCTATTGTGTTTCCTAAGAGGTCCGAACAGTGAACTTGTTCAGAACAAAAGAACTGTGCTTCCTACACACACGGCCATATCTAGTTCAATTCTGCTTAGGAACCTGACAAGAACAGTAGATCCTCTTCAGTCCAATACACTGCCCTTGGTGGGAACAGACTCCAGTGCTATTTGACCTGTGTATGGCAATGGCAGCACAATAGTGACTCTTCTTACCATAATACAACTCTTGCTCGTAGGACCAGAAATTGCATGTGACTCAACTCCATGTAGGACTGGGAAACAAACTCTAGCTCGCCTTACAAGAAACACACTCTGCTTTAGAGAAAAGAGCACTCTTCTACTCTACTGTGTTTCCTATAGGGCCAGAACAGTGAGCTTGCTCAGAACAAAAGAACTGTGCTTCCTACACTCGGGCCATATCTAGTTCAACTCTGCTTAGGAAACTGACAAGAACAGTAGCTCCTCTTCAGTCCGATACACTGTACTTCCTGGGAACAGACGCGACTGCTATTTGCACTGTGTATGGCTATTGAAGCACAATAGTGACTCGTCTTACCAGAAAAAAACTCTTGCTCGTAGGACAAAAAACTGCATGTGACTCAACTCCATTTAGGACTGGGAAACAAACGCTAGCTCACCTTCCAAGAAACACAATCTGCTTTTGAGAAAAGAACACTCTTCTACTCTACTGTGTTTCCTATGGGTTCCGAACAGTGAGCTTGCTCAGAACAAAAAAACTGTGCTTCCTACACACACGGCCATATCTAGTTCAAGTCTGCTTAGGAACCTGACAAGAACAGTAGATCCTCTTCCATCCAATTCACTGTACTTGCTGGGAAAACACGCCAGTGTTATTTGTCCTGTGTATGGCAAAGGCAGCGCAATAGTGACTCTTCTTACCAGAAAACAACTCTTGCTTGTATGACCAGAAACTGCATTTGATTCAACTCCATTTAGGACTGGGAAACAAACACTAGCTCGCCCTACAAGAAAAACACTCTGCTTTGAGAAAAGAGCACTCTTCTACTCTACTGTGTTTCCAAACGGGTCCAAAGAGTGAACTTGCTCAGAACAAAAGAACTGTGCTTCCCACACAAGGACCATATCTAGTTCAACTCTGCTGAGGAAATTGACAAGAACAGTAGCTCCTAATCATTCCAATACACTGTACTTGCTGGGAACAGACTCGAGTGGTATTTGCACTGTGTATGGCAATGGTAGCACATAGTGACTCTTCTTACCAGAAAACAACTCTTGCTCGTAGGACCAAAAACTGGATGTGTGTCAACTCCATTTATGACTGGGAAACAAACGCGAGCTCACCTTACAAGACAAAACACTCTGCTTTAGAGAAAAGAGCACTCTTCTACTCTACTGTGTTTCCTATGAGGGTCCAAACAGTGAGCTTCCTCAGAACAAAAGAACTGTGCTTCCTACACACACGGGCCATATCTAGTTCAACTCTGCTTAGGATACTGACAAAAACAGTAGCTTCTCTTCAGTCCGATACACTGTACTTGCTGGGAACAGACGCGAGTGCTATTTGCACTGTATATGGCATTTGGAGCACAACAGTGACTCTTCTTACCAGAAAACAACTCTTGCTAGTAGGACCAAAAACTGCATGTGATTCCACTCCATTTAGGACTGCGAAACGAACGCTAGCTCGCCTTACAAGAAACACACTCTGCTTTAGAGAAAAGAGCACTCTTCTACTCTACTGTGTTTCCTATGGGGTCCAAACAGTGAGCTTGCTCAGAAGAAAAGAACTGTGCTTCCTACACACACGGCCATATCTAGTTCAATTCTGCTTAGGAACCTGACAAGAACAGTAGATCCTCTTCAGTCCAATACACTGTACTGCTGGGAACAGACAACAGTGCTATTTGTCCTGTGTATGGAAATGGCAGCACAATAGTGACTCTTCTTACCATAATACAACTCTTGCTCGTAGGACCAGAAACTGCATGTGATTCAACTCCATTTAGGACTGGGAAACAAACGCTAGCTCGCCTTACAAGAAACACACTCTGCTTTAGAGAAAAGAGCACTCTTCTACTCTACTGTGTTTACTATAGGGCCAGAACAGTGAGCTTGCTCAGAACAAAAGAACTGTGCTTCCTACACACGGGCCATATCTAGTTCATCTCTGATTAGGAAACTGACAAGAACAGTAGCTCCTCTTCAGTCCGATACACTGTACTTCCTGGGAACAGACGGGACTGCTATTTGCACAGTGTATGGCTATTGGAGCACAATAGTGACTCGTCTTACCAGAAAACAACTCTTGCTCGTAGGACAAAAAACTGCATGTGACTCAACTCCATTTAGGACTGGGAAACAAACGCTAGCTCACCTTCCAAGAAACACACTCTGCTTTTGAAAAAAGAGCACTCTTCTACTCTACTGTGTTTCCTATGGGTTCCGAACAGTGAGCTTGCTCAGAACAAAAAAAAAACGTGATTCCTACACACACCGCCACACCTAGTTCAATTCTGCTTAGGAACCTGAGAAGAAAAGTAGATCCTCTTCAGTCCAATACACTGTACTGCTGGGAACAGACAACAGTGCTATTTGTCCTGTGTACGGCAATGGCAGCGCAATAGTGACTCTTCTTACCATAAAACAACTCTTGCTCATAGGATCAGAAACTGCATGTGATTCAACTCCAATTTGGACTGGGAAACAAACGCTAGCTCGCCTTACAAGAAACACACTCTGCTTTTGAGAAAAGAGCACTCTTCTACTCTACTGTGTTTCCTATGGGGTCCAAAAAGTGAGCTTGCTCAGAACAAAAGAACTGTGCTTCCTACACACACGGACCACATCTAGTTCAGCTCTGCTTAGGAAACTGACAAGAACAGTAGCTCCTCTTCAGTCCAATACACTGTACTTCCTGGGAACAGACGCTAGTGCTATTTGCACTGTGTATGGCAATGGGAGCACAATAGTAACTTTCCTTACCAGAAAACAACTCTTGCTCATAGGACCGGAAACTGCCTGTGATTGAACTCCATTTAGGACTAGGAAACAAACTCTAGCTCGCCTTACAAGAAACACACTCTGCTTTTGAGAATAGAGCACTCTTCTACTCTACTGTGTTTCCTATGAGGTCCGAACAGTGAGCTTGCTCAGAACAAAAAAAAACGTGCTTCCTACACACACCGCCACACCTTGTTCAATTCTGCTTAGGAACCTGACAAGAACAGTAGGTCCTCTTCAGTCCAATACACTGTACTCCTGGGAACAGACAACAGTGCTATTTGTCCTGTGTATGGCAATGGCAGCGCAATAGTGACTCTTCCTACCATAAAACAACTCTTGCTCGTAGGAGGAGAAACTGCATGTGATTCAACTCCATTTAGGACTGGGAAATAAACGCTAGCTCTCCTTACAAGAAACACACTCTGCTTTAGAGAAAAGAGCACTCTTCTACTCTACTGTGTTTCCTATAGGGCCAGAACAGTGAGCTTGCTCAGAACAAAAGAACTGTGCTTCCTACACACACCGACCATATCTAGTTCAACTCTGCTTAGGAAACTGACAAGAACAGTAGCTCCACTTCAGTCCGATACACTGTATTTGCTGGGAACAGACGCGAGTGCTATTTGCACTGTGTATGGCAATGGGAGCTCAATAGTTACTTTCCTTACCAGAAAAAAACTCTTGCTCGTAGGAACAGAAACTGCATGGGATTCAACTCCATTTAGGACTGGGAAACAAACGCTAGCTCACCTTACAAGAAACACACTCTGCTTCTGACAAAAGAGCACAATTCTACTCTACTGTGTTTCCTATGGGGTCCGAACAGTGAGCTTGCTCAGAACAAAAGAACTGTGCTTCCTACACACACCGACCATATCTAGTTCAACTCTGCTTAGGAAACTGACAAGAACAGTAGCACCTCTTCAGTCCAATACACTGTATTTGCTGGGAACAGACGCGAGTGCTATTTGCACTCTGTATGGCAATGGGAGCTCAATAGTTACTTTCCTTACCAGAAAAAACTCTTGCTCATAGGAACAGAAACTGCATGGGATTCAACTCCATTTAGGACTGGGAAACAAACGCTAGCTCGCCTTACAAGAAACACACTCTGCTTTTGAGAAAAGAGCACTCTTCTACTCTACTGTGTTTCCTATGGGGTCCAAACAGTGAGCTTGCTCAGAACAAAAGAACTGTGATTCCTACACACACCGACCATATCTAGTTCAACTCTCCTTAGGAAACTGACAAGAACAGTAGCTCCGATTCAGTCCAATACACTGCACTTGCTGGGAAAAGACGCGAGTGCAATTTGCACTGTGTATGGCAATGGGAGCACAATAGTAACTTTCCTTACCAGAAAACAACTCTTGCTCATAGGACCGGAAACTGCCTGTGATTGAACTCCATTTAGGACTGGGAAACAAACGCTAGCTCGCCTTACAAGAAACACACTCTGCTTTTGAGAAAAGAGCACTATGCTACTCTACTGTGTTTCCTATGAGGTCCGAACAGTGAGCTTGCTCAGAACAAAAAAAAACGTGATTCCTACACACACCGCCACACCTAGTTCAATTCTGCTTAGGAACCTGAGAAGAAAAGTAGATCCTCTTCAGTCCAATACACTGTACTGCTGGGAACAGACAACAGTGCTATTTGTCCTGTGTATGGCAATGGCAGCAAATAGTGACTCTTCTTACCATAAAAAAACTCTTGCTCGTAGGACCAGAAACTGCATGTGATTCAACTCCAATTTGGACTGGGAAACAAACGCTAGCTCGCCTTACAAGAAACACACTCTGCTTTTGAGAAAAGAGCACTCTTCTACTCTACTGTGTTTCCTATGGGGTCCAAACAGTGAGCTTGCTCAGAACAAAAGAACTGTGCTTCCTACACACACGGACCATATCTAGTTCAGCTCTGCTTAGGAAACTGACAAGAACAGTAGCTCCTCTTCAGTCCAATACACTGTACTTGCTGGGAACAGACGCCAGTGCTATTTGTCCTGTGTAGGGCAATGGCAGCGCAATAATGACTCTTCTTACCAGAAAACAACTCTTGCTCGTAGGACCAGAAACTGCATGGGATTCAACTCCATTTAGGACTTGGAAACAAACGCTAGGTCGCCTTACAAGAAACACACTCTGCTTTTGAGAAAAGAGCACTCTTCTACTCTACTGTGTTTCCTATGGGGTCCAAACAGTGAGCTTCCTCAGAACAAAAGAACTGTGCTTCCTACACACACGGGCCATATCTAGTTCAACTCTGCTTAGGATACTGACAAAAACAGTAGCTTCTCTTCAGTCCGATACACTGTACTTGCTGGGAACAGACGCGAGTGCTATTTGCACTGTATATGGCATTTGGAGCGCAACAGTGACTCTTCTTACCAGAAAACAACTCTTGCTAGTAGGACCAAAAACTGCATGTGATTCCACTCCATTTAGGACTGGGAAACAAACGGTAGCTCGCCTTACAAGAAACACACTCTGCTTTAGAGAAAAGAGCACTCTTCTACTCTACTGTATTTCCTATGTGGTCCAAACAGTGAGCTTGCTCAGAAGAAAAGAACTGTGCTTCCTACACACACGGCCATATCTAGTTCAATTCTGCTTAGGAACCTGACAAGAACAGTAGATCCTCTTCAGTCCAATACACTGTACTGCTGGGAACAGACAACAGTGCTATTTGTCCTGTGTATGGAAATGGCAGCACAATAGTGACTCTTCTTACCATAATACAACTCTTGCTCGTAGGACCAGAAACTGCATGTGATTCAACTCCATTTAGGACTGGGAAACAAACGCTAGCTCGCCTTACAAGAAACACACTCTGCTTTAGAGAAAAGAGCACTCTTCTACTCTATTGTGTTTACTATAGGGCCAGAACAGTGAGCTTGCTCAGAACAAAAGAACTGTGCTTCCTACACACGGGCCATATCTAGTTCATCTCTGATTAGGAAACTGACAAGAACAGTAGCTCCTCTTCAGTCCGATACACTGTACTTCCTGGGAACAGACGGGACTGCTATTTGCACAGTGTATGGCTATTGGAGCACAATAGTGACTCGTCTTACCAGAAAACAACTCTTGCTCGTAGGACAAAAAACTGCATGTGACTCAACTCCATTTAGGACTGGGAAACAAACGCTAGCTCACCTTCCAAGAAACACACTCTGCTTTTGAGAAAAGAGCACTCTTCTACTCTACTGTGTTTCCTATGGGTTCTGAACAGTGAGCTTGCTCAGAACAAAAAAAAAAACGTGATTCCTACACACACCGCCACACCTAGTTCAATTCTGCTTAGGAACCTGAGAAGAAAAGTAGATCCTCTTCAGTCCAATACACTGTACTGCTGGGAACAGACAACAGTGCTATTTGTCCTGTGTACGGCAATGGCAGCGCAATAGTGACTCTTCTTACCATAAAACAACTCTTGCTCGTAGGATCAGAAACTGCATGTGATTCAACTCCAATTTGGACTGGGAAACAAACGCTAGCTCGCCTTACAAGAAACACACTCTGCTTTTGAGAAAAGAGCACTCTTCTACTCTACTGTGTTTCCTATGGGGTCCAAAAAGTGAGCTTGCTCAGAACAAAAGAACTGTGCTTCCTACACACACGGACCACATCTAGTTCAGCTCTGCTTAGGAAACTGACAAGAACAGTAGCTCCTATTCAGTCCAATACACTGTACTTCCTGGGAACAGACGCTAGTGCTATTTGCACTGTGTATGGCAATGGGAGCACAATAGTAACTTTCCTTACCAGAAAACAACTCTTGCTCACAGGACCGGAAACTGCCTGTGATTGAACTCCATTTAGGACTAGGAAACAAACTCTAGCTCGCCTTACAAGAAACACACTCTGCTTTTGAGAATAGAGCACTCTTCTACTTTACTGTGTTTCCTATGAGGTCCGAACAGTGAGCTTGCTCAGAACAAAAAAAAACGTGCTTCCTACACACACCGCCACACCTTGTTCAATTCTGCTTAGGAACCTGACAAGAAGAGTAGGTCCTCTTCAGTCCAATACACTGTACTCCTGGGAACAGACAACAGAGCTATTTGTCCTGTGTATGGCAATGGCAGCGCAATAGTGACTCTTCCTACCATAAAACAACTCTTGCTCGTAGGACGAGAAACTGCATGTGATTCAACTCCATTTAGGACTGGGAAACAAACGCTAGCTCTCCTTACAAGAAACACACTCTGCTTTAGAGAAAAGAGCACTCTTCTACTCTACTGTGTTTCCTATATGGCCAGAACAGTGAGCTTGCTCAGAACAAAAGAACTGTGCTTCCTACACACACCGACCATATCTAGTTCAACTCGGCTTAGGAAACTGACAAGAACAGTAGCTCCACTTCAGTCCGATACACTGTATTTGCTGGGAACAGACGCGATTGCTATTTGCACTGTGTATGGCAATGGGAGCTCCATAGTTACTTTCCTTACCAGAAAAAAACTCTTGCTCGTAGGAACAGAAACTGCATGGGATTCAACTCCATTTAGGACTGGGAAACAAACGCTAGCTCACCTTACAAGAAACACACTCTGCTTCTGACAAAAGAGCACAATTCTACTCTACTGTGTTTCCTATGGGGTCCGAACAGTGAGCTTGCTCAGAACAAAAGAACTGTGCTTCCTACACACACCGACCATATCTAGTTCAACTCTGCTTAGGAAACTGACAAGAACAGTAGCTCCTCTTCAGTCCAATACACTGTATTTGCTGGGAACAGACGCGAGTGCTATTTGCACTCTGTATGGCAATGGGAGCTCAATAGTTACTTTCCTTACCAGAAAAAAACTCTTGCTCATAGGAACAGAAACTGCATGGGATTCAACTCCATTTAGGACTGGGAAACAAACGCTAGCTCGCCTTACAAGAAACACACTCTGCTTTTGAGAAAAGAGCACTCTTCTACTCTACTGTGTTTCCTATGGGGTCCAAACAGTGAGCTTGCTCAGAACAAAAGAACTGTGATTCCTACACACACCGACCATATCTAGTTCAACTCTCCTTAGGAAACTGACAAGAACAGTTGCTCCGATTCAGTCCAATACACTGCACTTGCTGGGAAAAGACGCGAGTGCAATTTGCACTGTGTATGGCAATGGGAGCACAATAGTAACTTTCCTTACCAGAAAACAACTCTTGCTCATAGGACCGGAAACTGCCTGTGATTGAACTCCATTTAGGACTGGGAAACAAACGCTAGCTCGCCTTACAAGAAACACACTCTGCTTTTGAGAAAAGAGCACTATGCTACTCTACTGTGTTTCCTATGAGGTCCGAACAGTGAGCTTGCTCAGAACAAAAAAAAACGTGATTCCTACACACACCGCCACACCTAGTTCAATTCTGCTTAGGAACCTGAGAAGAAAAGTAGATCCTCTTCAGTCCAATACACTGTACAGCTGGGAACAGACAACAGTGCTATTTGTCCTGTGTTTGGCAATGGCAGCAAATAGTGACTCTTCTTACCATAAAACAACTCTTGCTCGTAGGACCAGAAACTGCATGTGATTCAACTCCAATTTGGACTGGGAAACAAACGCTAGCTCGCCTTACAAGAAACACACTCTGCTTTTGAGAAAAGAGCACTCTTCTACTCTACTGTGTTTCCTATGGGGTCCAAACAGTGAGCTTGCTCAGAACAAAAGAACTGTGCTTCCTACACACACGGACCATATCTAGTTCAGCTCTGCTTAGGAAACTGACAAGAACAGTAGCTCCTCTTCAGTCCAATACACTGTACTTGCTGGGAACAGACGCCAGTGCTATTTGTCCTGTGTAGGGCAATGGCAGCGCAATAATGACTCTTCTTACCAGAAAACAACTCTTGCTCGTAGGACCAGAAACTGCATGGGATTCAACTCCATTTAGGACTGGGAAACAAACGCTAGGTCGCCTTACAAGAAACACACTCTGCTTTTGAGAAAAGAGCACTCTTCTACTCTACTGAGTTTCCTATGGGGTCCAAACAGTGAGCTTGCTCAGAACAAAAGAACTCTACTTCCTACACACACCGACCATATCTAGTTCAACTCTGCGTAGGAAACTGACCAGAACAGCAGCTCCGATTCAGTCCAATACACTGTACTTCCTGGGAACAGACGCTAGTGCTATTTGCACTGTGTATGGCAATGCGAGCACAATAGTAACTTTCCTTACCAGAAACAACTCTTTCTCATAGGACCGGAAACTGCCTGTGATTGAACTCCATTTAGGACTAGGAAACAAACTCTAGCTCGCCTTACAAGAAACACACTCTGCTTTTGAGAATAGAGCACTCTTCTACTCTACTGTGTTTCCTATGAGGTCCGAACAGTGAGCTTGCTCAGAACAAAAAAAACGTGCTTCCTACACACACCGCCACACCTTGTTCAATTCTGCTTAGGAACCTGACAAGAACAGTAGATCCTCTTCAGTCCAATACACTGTACTCCTGGGAACAGACAACAGTGCTATTTGTCCTGTGTATGGCAATGGCAGCGCAATAGTGACTCTTCTTACCATAAAACAACTCTTGCTCGTAGGACCAGAAACTGCATGTGATTCAACTCCATTTAGGACTGGGAAACAAACGCTAGCTCTCCTTACAATAAACACACTCTGCTTTAGAGAAAAGTGCACTCTTCTACTCTACTGTGTTTCCTATAGGGCCAGAACAGTGAGTTTGCTCAGAACAAAAGAACTGTGCTTCCTACACACACCGACCATATCTAGTTTAACTCTGCTTAGGAAACTGACAAGAACAGTAGCTCCACTTCAGTCCGAAACACTGTATTTGCTGGGAACAGACGCGAGTGCTATTTGCACTGTGTATGGCAATGGGAGCTCAATAGTTACTTTCCTTACCAGAAAACAACTCTTGCTCGTAGGAACAGAAACTGCATGGGATTCAACTCCATTTAGGAATGGGAAACAAACGCTAGCTCACCTTACAAGAAACACACTCTGCTTCTGACAAAAGAGCACAATTCTACTCTACTGTGTTTCCTATGGGGTCCGAAGAGTGAGCTTGCTCAGAACAAAAGAACTGTGCTTCCTACACACACCGACCATATCTAGTTCAACTCTGCTTAGGAAACTGACAAGAACAGTAGCTCCTCTTCAGTCCGATACACTGTATTTGCTGGGAACAGACGCGAGTGCTATTTGTACTGTGTATGGCAATGGGAGCTCAATAGTTACTTTCCTTACCAGAAAACAACTCTTGCTCATAGCAACAGAAACTGCATGGGATTCAACTCCATTTAGGACTGGGAAACAAACGGTAGCTCGCCTTACAAGAAACACACTCTGCTTTTGAGAAAAGTGCACAATTTTACTCTACTGTGTTTCCTATGGGGTCCGAACAGAGAGCTTGCTCAGAACAAAAGAACTGTGCTTCCTACACACACGGCCATATCTATTTCAATTCTGTTTAGGAACCTGACAAAAACAGTAGATCCTCTTCAGTCCAATACACTATACTTGCTGGGAACAGACGCCAGTGCTATTTGTCCTGTGTATGGCAATGGCAGCGCAATAGTGACTCTTCTTAACATAAAACAACTCTTGCTCGTAGGACCAGAAACTGCATGTGATTCATCTCCATTTAGGACTGGGAAACAAACACTAACTCGACTTACAAGAAACACACTCTGATTTAGAGAAAAAAGCACTCTTCTACTCTATTGTGTTTCCTAAGAAGTCCGAACAGTGAACTTGTTCAGAACAAAAGAACTGTGCTTCCTACACACACGGCCATATCTAGTTCAATTCTGCTTAGGAACCTGACAAGAACAGTAGATCCTCTTCAGTCCAATACACTGTCCTTGCTGGGAACAGACTCCAGTGCTATTTGTCCTGTGTATGGCAATTGCAGCACAATAGTGACACTTCTTACCATAATACAACTCTTGCTCGTAGGACCAGAAACTGCATGTGATTCAACTCCATGTAGGACTGGGAAACAAACGCTAGCTCGCCTTACAAGAAACACAGTCTGCTTTAGAGAAAAGAGCACTCTTCTACTCTACTGTGTTTCCTATAGGGCCAGAACAGTGAGCTTGCTCAGAACAAAAGAACTGTGCTTCCTACACTCGGGCCATATCTAGTTCAACTCTGCTTAGGAAACTGACAAGAACAGTAGCTCCTCTTCAGTCCGATACACTGTACTTCCTGGGAACAGACGGGACTGCTATTTGCACTGTGTATGGCTATTGGAGCACAATAGTGACTCGTCTTACCAGAAAACAACTCTTGCTCGTAGGACAAAAAACTGCATGTGACTCAACTCCATTTAGGACTGGGAAACAAACGCTAGCTCACCTTCCAAGAAACACAATCTGCTTTTGAGAAAAGAGCACTCTTCTACTCTACTGTGTTTCCTATGGGTTCCGAACAGAGAGCTTGCTCAGAACAAAAAAACTGTGCTTCCTACACACACGGCCATATCTAGTTCAAGTCTGCTTAGGAACCTGACAAGAACAGTAGATCCTCTTCCATCCAATTCACTGTACTTGCTGGGAAAACACGCCAGTGTTATTTGTCCTGTGTATGGCAAAGGCAGCGCAATAGTGACTCTTCTTACCAGAAAACAACTCTTGCTTGTAGGACCAGAAACTGCATTTGATTCAACTCCATTTAGGACTGGGAAACAAACACTAGCTCGCCCTACAAGAAAAACACTCTGCTTTGAGAAAAGAGCACTCTTCTACTCTACTGTGTTTCCAAACAGGTCCAAAGAGTGAACTTGCTCAGAACAAAAGAACTGTGCTTCCCACACAAGGACCATATCTAGTTCAACTCTGCTGAGGAAATTGACAAGAACATTAGCTCCTAATCATTCCAATACACTGTACTTGCTGGGAACAGACTCGAGTGGTATTTGCACTGTGTATGGCAATGGTAGCACATAGTGACTCTTCTTACCAGAAAAAAACTCTTGCTCGCAGGACCAAAAACTGGATGTGTGTCAACTCCATTTATGACTGGGAAACAAACGCGAGCTCACCTTACAAGAAAAACACTCTGCTTTAGAGAAAAGAGCACTCTTCTACTCTACTGTGTTTCCTATGGGGTCCAAACAGTGAGCTTCCTCAGAACAAAAGAACTGTGCTTCCTACACACACGGGCCATATCTAGTTCAACTCTGCTTAGGATACTGACAAAAACAGTAGCTTCTCTTCAGTCCGATACACTGTACTTGCTGGGAACAGACGCGAGTGCTATTTGCACTGTATATGGCATTTGGAGCGCAACAGTGACTCTTCTTACCAGAAAACAACTCTTGCTAGTAGGACCAAAAACTGCATGTGAATCAACTCCATTTAGGACTGGGAAACAAACGCGAGCTCGCCTTACAAGAAACACACTCTGCTTTTAAGAAAAGTGCACTCTTCTACTCTACTGTATTTCCTATAGGGCCAGAACAGTGAGCTTGCTCAGAACATAAGAACTGTGCTTCCTACACACACGGGCCATATCTAGTTCAACTCTGCTTAGGAAACTGACAAGAACAGTAGCTCCTCTTCAGTCTGATACACTTTACTTGCTGGGAACAGACGCATGTGCTATTTGCACTGTGTATGGCAATGGGAGCGCAATAGTGACTTTCCTTACCAGAAAACAACTCTTGCTCATAGGACAAGAAACTGCATGTGATTCCACTCCATTTAGGACTGCGAAACAAACGCTAGCTCGCCTTACAAGAAACACACTGTGCTTTAGAGAAAAGAGCACTCTTCTACTCTACTGTGTTTCCTATGGGGTCCAAACAGTGAGCTTGCTCAGAAGAAAAGAACTGTGCTTCCTACACACACGGACCATATCTATTTCACCTCTGCTTAGGAAACTGACAAGAACAGTAGCTCCTTTTCAGTCCAATACACTGTATTTGCTGGGAACAGACACCAGTGCTATTTGTCCTGTGTAGGGCAATGGCAGCGCAATATTGACTCTTCTTACCAGAAAACAACTCTTGCTCGTAGGACCAGAAACTGCATGGGATTCAACTCCATTTAGGAATGGGAAACAAACGCTAGCTCGCCTTACAAGAAACACACTTTGCTTTTGAGAAAAGAGCACTCTTCTACTCTACTGAGTTTCCTATGGGGTCCAAACAGTGAGCTTGCTCAGAACAAAAGAACTGTGCTTCTTTCAAACACCGACCATATCTAGTTCAACTCTGCTTAGGAAACTGACAAGAACTGTAGCTCCTCTATAGTCCGATACACTGTATTTGCTGGGAACACACGCGAGTGCTATTTGCACTGTGTATGGCAATGGGAGCTCAATAGTTTCTTTCCTTACCAGAAAACAACTCTTGCTCATAGGAACAGAAACTGCATGGGATTCAACTCCATTTAGGACTGGGAAACAAACGCTAGCTCGCCTTACAAGAAACTCACTCTGCTTTTGAGAAAAGAGCACAATTCTACTCTACTGTGTTTCCTATGGGGTCCGAACACAGAGCTTGCTCAGAACAAAAGAACTGTGCTTCCTAAACACGCGGGCCATATCCAGTTCAACTCTGCTTAGGAAACTGACAAGAACAGTAGCTCCTCTTCAGTCCGATACACTGTACTTGCTGGGAACAGACGCGAGTGCTATTTGCACTGTGTATGGCAATGTGAGCGCAATAGAGACTTTCCTTACCAAAAAACAACTCTTGATCGTAGGAGCAGAAACTGCATGTGATTCAACTACATATAGGTCTGGGAAACAAATTCTAGCTCGCCTTACAAGAAACACAATCTGCTTTTGAGAAAAGAGCATTCTTCTACTCTACTGTGTTTCCTATAGGGCCAGAACAGTGAGCTTGCTGAGAACAAAAGAACTGTGCTTCCTACACACATGGCCATATCTAGTTCAACTCTGCTTAGGAACCTGACAAGAACAGTAGATCCTCTTCAGTCCAATACACTGTACATGCTGGGAACAGACGCGTGTGCTATTGGCCCTTTGTATGACAATGGGAGCACAATAGTGACTCTTCTTACCAGAAAACAACTCTTGCTCGTAGGACCAGAAACTGCATGTGATTCATCTCCATTTAGGAGTGGGATACAAACACTAACTCGACTTACAAGAAACGCACTCTGATTTAGAGAAAGAAGCACTCTTCTACTCTATTGTGTTTCCTAAGATGTCCGAACAGTGAACTTGCTCAGAACAAAAGAACTGTGCTTCCTATACACACGGCCATATCTAGTTCAATTCTGCTTAGGAACCTGACAAGAACAGTAGATCCTCTTCAGTCCAATACACTGTACTGCTGGGAACAGACAACAGTGCTATTTGTCCTGTGTATGGAAATGTCAGCACAATAGTGACTCTTCTTACCATAATACAACTCTTGCTCGTAGGACCAGAAACTGCATGTGATTCAACTCCATTTAGGACTGGGAAACAAACGCTAGCTCGCCTTACAAGAAACACAGTCTGCTTTAGAGAAAAGAGCACTCTTCTACTCTACTGTGTTTACTATAGGGCCAGAACAGTGAGCTTGCTCAGAACAAAAGAACTGTGCTTCCTACACACGGGCCATATCTAGTTCATCTCTGATTAGGAAACTGACAAGAACAGTAGCTCCTCTTCAGTCCGATACACTGTACTTCCTGGGAACAGACGGGACTGCTATTTGCACAGTGTATGGCTATTGGAGCACAATAGTGACTTGTCTTACCAGAAAACAACTCTTGCTCGTAGGACAAAAAACTGCTTGTGTCTTAACTCCATTTAGGACTGGGAAACAAACGCAAGCTCACCTTACAAGAAAAAACACTCTGCTTTAGAGAAAAGAGCACTCTTCTACTCTACTGTGTTTCCTATGGGGTCCAAACAGTGAGCTTCCTCAGAACAAAAGAACTGTGCTTCCTACACACACGGGCCATATCTAGTTCAACTCTGCTTAGGATACTGACAAGAACAGTAGCTCCTCTTCAGTCCGATACACTGTACTTGCTGGGAACAGACGCGAGTGCTATTTGCACTGTGTATGGCAATGGGAGCACAATAGTGACTTCATTACCAGAAACCAACTCTTGCTCATAGGACCAGAAAGTGCATGTGATTCAACTCCATTTAGGACTGGGAAACAAACGCTAGCTCGCCTTACAAGAAACACACTCTGCTTTTGAGAAAAGAGCACTCTTCTACTCTACTGTGTTTCCTATAGGGCCAGAACAGTGAGCTTGCTCAGAACAAAAGAACTGTGCTTCCTACACACATGGACCATATCTAGTTCAACTCTGCTTAGGAACCTGACAAGAACAGTAGCTCCTATTCAGTCCGATACACTGTATTTGCTGGGAACAGACGCGATTGCTATTTGCACTGTATAAGCATTTGGAGCGCAACAGTGACTCTTCTTACCAGAAAATAACTCTTGCTAGTAGGACCAAAAACTGCATGTGACTCAACTCCATTTAGGACTGGGAAACAAATGCGAGCTCGCCTTACAAGAAACACATTCTGCTTTTAAGAAAAGTGCACTCTTCTACTCTACTGTGTTTCCTATAGGGTCAGAACAGTGAGCTTGCTCAGAACATAAGAACTGTGCTTCCTACACACACGGGCCATATCTAGTTCAACTCTGCTTAGGAAACTGACAAGAACAGTAGCTCCTCTTCAGTCTGATACACTGTGTTTGCTGGGAACAGACGCCAGTGCTATTTGTCCTGTGTAGGGCAATGGCAGCGCAATATTGACTCTTCTTACCAGAAAACAACTCTTGATCGTAGGACCAGAAACTGCATGGGATTCAACTCCATTTAGAAATGGGAAACAAACGCTAGCTCGCCTTACAAGAAACACTCTTTGCTTTTGAGAAAAGAGCACTCTTCTACTCTACTGAGTTTCCTATGGGGTCCAAACAGTGAGCTTGCTCAGAACAAAAGAACTGTGCTTCTTTCAAACTCCGACCATATCTAGTTCAACTCTGCTTAGGAAACTGACAAGAACTGTAGCTCCTCTTCAGTCCGATACACTGTATTTGCTGGGAACAGACGCGAGTGCTATTTGCACTGTGTTGGCAATGGGAGCTCAATAGTTACTTTCCTTACCAGAAAACAACTCTTGCTCATAGGACCAGAAACTGCATGTGATTCAACTCCATTTAGGACTGGGAAACAAACGCTAGCTTGCCTTCCAAGAAACACACTCTGCTTTTGAGAAATGAGCACAATTCTACTCTACTGTGTTTCCTATGTGGTCCGAACAGTAAGCTTGCTCAGAACAAAACAACTGTGCTTCCTACACACACGGACATATCTAGTTCAATTCTGCTTAGGAACCTGACAAGAACAGTAGATCCTCTTCAGTCCAAAACACTGTACTTGCTGGGAAGAGTCGCCAGTGCTATTTGTCCTGTGTATGGCAATGGCAGCGCAATAGTGACTCTTCATACCATAAAACAACTCTTGCTCGTAGGACCAGAAACTGCATGTGATTCAACTCCATTTAGGACTGGGAAACAAACGCTAGCTCGCCTTACAAGAAACACACTCTGCTTTATTGAAAAGAGCACTCTTCTACTCTACTGTGTTTCCTATAGGGCCAGAACAGTGAGCTTGCTCAGAACAAAAGAACTGTGCTTCCTACACACGGGCCATATCTAGTTCAACTCTGCTTAGGAAACTGACAAGAACAGTAGCTCCTCTTCAGTCCAATACACTGTACTTGCGGGGAACAGATGCGAGTGCTATTTGCACTGTGTATGGCTATTGGAGCACAATAGTGACACGTCTTACCAGAAAACAACTCTTGCTCGTAGGACAAAAAACTGCATGTGACTCAACTCCATTTATGACTGGGAACCATCGCTAGGTCGCTTTCCAAGAAACACACTCTGCTTTTGAGAAAAGAGCACTCTATACTCTACTGTGTTTCCTATGGTTTCCGAACAGTGAGCTTGCTCAGAATAAAAAAACTGTGCTTCCTACACACGGCCATAACTAGTTCAACTCTGCTTAGGAAACTGACAAGAACAATAGCTCCTATTCAGTCCAATACACTGTACTTGCTGGGAACAGACACGAGTGCTATTTGCACTGTGTATGGCAATATGAGCACAATAGTGACTTTCCTTACCAGAAAACAACTCTTGCTCATTGGACCGGAAACTGCCTGTGATTGAACTCCATTTAGGACTAGGAAACAAATGCTAGCTTGCCTTACAAGAAACACACTCTGCTTTTGAGAAAAGAGCACTCTTCTACTCTACTGTGTTTCCTATGAGGTCCGAACAGTGAGCTTGCTCAGAACAAAAAAACCGTGCTTCCTACACACACCACCATACCTAGGTCAATTCTGCTTAGGAACCTGACAAGAACAGTAGATCCTCTTCAGTCCAATACACTGTAATGCTGGGAACAGACAGCAGTGCTATTTGTCCTGTGTATGGCAATGGCAGCGCAATAGTGACTCTTCTTACCAGAAAAAAACTCTTGCTCGTAGGACGAGAAACTGCATGGGATTCAACTCCATTTAGGACTGGGAAACAAACGCTAGCTCGCCTTACAAGAAACACACTCTGCTTTTGAGAAAAGAGCACTCTTCTACTCTACTGTGTTTCCTATAGGGTCTAAACAGTGAGCTTGCTCAGAACAAAACAACTGTGCTTCCTACACACACGGACCATATCTAGTTCAACTCTGCTTAGGAACCTGACAAGAACAGTAGATCCTCTTCATTCCAATACACTGTACTTGCTCGGAACAGACACGAGTGCTATTTGCACTGTGTATGGCAATTGGAGCAGAATAGTGACTCGTCTTACCAAAAAACAACTCTTGTTCGTAGGACAAAAAACTGCATGTGACTCAACTCCATTTAGGACTGGGAAACAAACGCGAGCTCGCCTTACAAGAAACACACTCTGCTTTTGAGAAAAGAGCACTCTTCTACTCTACTGTGTTTCCTGTAGGGCCAGAACAGTGAGCTTGCTCAGAACAAAAGAACTGTGCTTCCTACACACACGGCCATATCTAGTTCGATTCTGATTAGGAACCTGACAAGAACAGTAGATCCTCTTCAGTCCAATACACTGTACTTGCTGGGAACATACGCCAGTGCTATTTGTCCTGTGCATGGCAATGGCAGCGCAATAGTGACTATTCTTACCATAAAACAACTCTTGCTCGTAGGACCAGAAACTGCATGTGATTCAACTGCATTCAGGACTGGGAAACAAACTCTCGCTCGACTTACAAGAAACACACTCTGCTTTAGAGAAAAGAGCACTCTTCTACTCTACTGTGTTTCCTATAGGGCCAGAACAGTGTGCTTGCTCAGAACAAAAGAACTGTGCTTCTTACACACACGGCCATATCTAGTTCAACTCTGCTTAGGAACCTGACAAGAACAGTAGATCCTCTTCAGTCCAATACACTGTACGTGCTGGGAATAGACACCAGTGCTATTTGCCCTGTGAATGACAATGAGAGCACAATAGTGACTCTTCTTACCAGAAAACAACTCTTGCTCCTAGGACCAGAAACTGCATGTGATTCAACTCCCTTTAGGACTGGGAAACAAACGCTAGCTCGGCTCGTGTTCCAAGAAACACACTCTGCTTTTGAGAAAAGAGCACTCTTCTACTCTACTGTGTTTCCAATGGGGTCCAAACAGTGAGCTTGCTCAGAACAAAAGAACTGTGCTTCCTACACACATGGAACATATCTAGTTCAACTGTGCTGAGGAAACTGACAAGAACAGTAGATCCTCTTCACTCCAATACACTGTACATGCTGAGAACAGACGCCAGTGCTATTTGCCCTGTGTATGACAATGGGAGCACAATAGTGACTCTTCTTACCAGAAAACAACTTTGGCTCGCAGTACCAGGAACTGCATGTGATTCAACTCCATTTAGGACTGGGAAACAAACGCTAGCTCGCCTTACAAGAAAAACACTCTGCTTTTGAGAAAAGAGCACTCTTCTACTCTACTGTGTTTCCTATGGGGTCCAACAGTGAGCTTGCTCAGAACAAAAAAAAACGTGATTCCTACACACACCGTCACAACTAGTTCAATTCTGCTTAGGAACCTGACAAGAAGAGTAGATCATCTTCAGTCCAATACACTGTACTGCTGTGAACAGACGCCAGTGCTATTTGTCCTGTGTAGGGCAATGGCAGCGCAATATTGACTCTTATTACCAGAAAACAACTCTTGCTCATAGGACCAGAAACTGCATGTGATTCAACTCCATTTAGGACTGGGAAACAAACGCTAGCTTGCCTTACAAGAAACACACTCTGCTTTTGAGAAAAGAGCAAAATTCAACTCTACTGTGTTTCCTATGGGGTCCGAACAGTGAGCTTGCTCAGAACAAAAGAACTGTGCTTCCTACACACACGGCCATATCTAGTTCAATTCTGCTTAGGAACCTGACAAGAACAGTAGATCCTCTTCAGTCCAATACACTGTACTTGCTGGGAACAGACGCCAGTGGAATTTGTCCTGTGTATGGCAATGGCAGCGCAATAGTGACTCTTCTTACCATAAAACAACTCTTGCTCGTAGGACCAGAAACTGCATGTGATTCAACTCCATTTAGGACTGTGAAACAAACACTAACTCACCTTACAAGAAACACACTCTGTGTTAGAGAAAAAAGAACTCTTCTACTCTATTGTGTTTCTTAAGAGGTCCGAACAGTGAACTTGCTCAGAACAAAAGAACTGTGCTTCCTACACACACGGCCATATCTAGTTAAATTCTGCTTAGGAACCTGACAAGAACAGTAGTTCCTCTTCATTCCAATACACTGTACTTGCTGGGAAGAGACTCCAGTACTATTTGTCCTGTGTATGGCAATGGCAGCGCAATATTGACTCTTCTTAACAGAAAACAACTCTTGCTCATAGGACTGGAAACTGCCTGTGATTGAACTCCATTTAGGACTAGGAAACAAACGCTAGCTCGCCTTACAAGAAACACACTCTGCTTTTGAGAAAAGAGCACTCTTCTACACTACTGTGTTTCCTATGAGGTCCGAACAGTGAGTTTGCTCAGAACAAAATATCGAGCTTCCTACACACACCGCCACACCTAGTTCAATTCTGCTTAGGAACCTGACAAGAACAGTAGATCCTCTTCAGTCCAATACACTGTACTGCTGGGAACAGACAACAGTGCTATTTGTCCTGTGTATGGCAATGGCAGTGCAATAGTGACTCTTCTTACCATAATACAACTCTTGCTCGTAGGACCAGAAACTGCATGTGATTCAACTCCATTTAGGACTGGGAAACAAACGCTAGCTCGCCTTACAAGAAACACACTCTGCTTTAGAGAAAAGAGCACTCTTCTACTCTATTGTGTTTACTATAGGGCCAGAACAGTGAGCTTGCTCAGAACAAAAGAACTGTGCTTCCTACACACGGGCCATATCTAGTTCATCTCTGATTAGGAAACTGACAAGAACAGTAGCTCCTCTTCAGTCCGATACACTGTACTTCCTGGGAACAGACGGGACTGCTATTTGCACAGTGTATGGCTATTGGAGCACAATAGTGATTCGTCTTACCAGAAAACAACTCTTGCTCGTAGGACAAAAAACTGCATGTGACTCAACTCCATTTAGGACTGGGAAACAAACGCTAGCTCACCTTCCAAGAAACACACTCTGCTTTTGAAAAAAGAGCACTCTTCTACTCTACTGTGTTTCCTATGGGTTCCGAACAGTGAGCTTGCTCAGAACAAAAAAAAAACGTGATTCCTACACACACCGCCACACCTAGTTCAATTCTGCTTAGGAACCTGAGAAGAAAAGTAGATCCTCTTCAGTCCAATACACTGTACTGCTGGGAACAGACAACAGTGCTATTTGTCCTGTGTACGGCAATGGCAGCGCAATAGTGACTCTTCTTACCATAAAACAACTCTTGCTCATAGGATCAGAAACTGCATGTGATTCAACTCCAATTTGGACTGGGAAACAAACGCTAGCTCGCCTTACAAGAAACACACTCTGCTTTTGAGAAAAGAGCACTCTTCTACTCTACTGTGTTTCCTATGGGGTCCAAAAAGTGAGCTTGCTCAGAACAAAAGAACTGTGCTTCCTACACACACGGACCACATCTAGTTCAGCTCTGCTTAGGAAACTGACAAGAACAGTAGCTCCTCTTCAGTCCAATACACTGTACTTCCTGGGAACAGACGCTAGTGCTATTTGCACTGTGTATGGCAATGGGAGCACAATAGTAACTTTCCTTACCAGAAAACAACTCTTGCTCATAGGACCGGAAACTGCCTGTGATTGAACTCCATTTAGGACTAGGAAACAAACTCTAGCTCGCCTTACAAGAAACACACTCTGCTTTTGAGAATAGAGCACTCTTCTACTCTACTGTGTTTCCTATGAGGTCTGAACAGTGAGCTTGCTCAGAACAAAAAAAACGTGCTTCCTACACACACCGCCACACCTTGTTCAATTCTGCTTAGGAACCTGACAAGAACAGTAGGTCCTCTTCAGTCCAATACACTGTACTCCTGGGAACAGACAACAGTGCTATTTGTCCTGTGTATGGCAATGGCAGCGCAATAGTGACTCTTCCTACCATAAAACAACTCTTGCTCGTAGGAGGAGAAACTGCATGTGATTCAACTCCATTTAGGACTGGGAAATAAACGCTAGCTCTCCTTACAAGAAACACACTCTGCTTTAGAGAAAAGAGCACTCTTCTACTCTACTGTGTTTCCTATAGGGCCAGAACAGTGAGCTTGCTCAGAACAAAAGAACTGTGCTTCCTACACACACCGACCATATCTAGTTCAACTCTGCTTAGGAAACTGACAAGAACAGTAGCTCCACTTCAGTCCGATACACTGTATTTGCTGGGAACAGACGCGAGTGCATTTGCACTGTGTATGGCAATGGGAGCTCAATAGTTACTTTCCTTACCAGAAAAAAACTCTTGCTCGTAGGAACAGAAACTGCATGGGATTCAACTCCATTTAGGACTGGGAAACAAACGCTAGCTCACCTTACAAGAAACACACTCTGCTTCTGACAAAAGAGCACAATTCTACTCTACTGTGTTTCCTATGGGGTCCGAACAGTGAGCTTGCTCAGAACAAAAGAACTGTGCTTCCTACACACACCGACCATATCTAGTTCAACTCTGCTTAGGAAACTGACAAGAACAGTAGCACCTCTTCAGTCCAATACACTGTATTTGCTGGGAACAGACGCGAGTGCTATTTGCACTCTGTATGGCAATGGGAGCTCAATAGTTACTTTCCTTACCAGAAAAAACTCTTGCTCATAGGAACAGAAACTGCATGGGATTCAACTCCATTTAGGACTGGGAAACAAACGCTAGCTCGCCTTACAAGAAACACACTCTGCTTTTGAGAAAAGAGCACTCTTCTACTCTACTGTGTTTCCTATGGGGTCCAAACAGTGAGCTTGCTCAGAACAAAAGAACTGTGATTCCTACACACACCGACCATATCTAGTTCAACTCTCCTTAGGAAACTGACAAGAACAGTAGCTCCGATTCAGTCCAATACACTGCACTTGCTGGGAAAAGACGCGAGTGCAATTTGCACTGTGTATGGCAATGGGAGCACAATAGTAACTTTCCTTACCAGAAAACAACTCTTGCTCATAGGACCGGAAACTGCCTGTGATTGAACTCCATTTAGGACTGGGAAACAAACGCTAGCTCGCCTTACAAGAAACACACTCTGCTTTTGAGAAAAGAGCACTATGCTACTCTACTGTGTTTCCTATGAGGTCCGAACAGTGAGCTTGCTCAGAACAAAAAAAAACGTGATTCCTACACACACCGCCACACCTAGTTCAATTCTGCTTAGGAACCTGAGAAGAAAAGTAGATCCTCTTCAGTCCAATACACTGTACTGCTGGGAACAGACAACAGTGCTATTTGTCCTGTGTATGGCAATGGCAGCAAATAGTGACTCTTCTTACCATAAAAAAACTCTTGCTCGTAGGACCAGAAACTGCATGTGATTCAACTCCAATTTGGACTGGGAAACAAACGCTAGCTCGCCTTACAAGAAACACACTCTGCTTTTGAGAAAAGAGCACTCTTCTACTCTACTGTGTTTCCTATGGGGTCCAAACAGTGAGCTTGCTCAGAACAAAAGAACTGTGCTTCCTACACACACGGACCATATCTAGTTCAGCTCTGCTTAGGAAACTGACAAGAACAGTAGCTCCTCTTCAGTCCAATACACTGTACTTGCTGGGAACAGACGCCAGTGCTATTTGTCCTGTGTAGGGCAATGGCAGCGCAATAATGACTCTTCTTACCAGAAAACAACTCTTGCTCGTAGGACCAGAAACTGCATGGGATTCAACTCCATTTAGGACTTGGAAACAAACGCTAGGTCGCCTTACAAGAAACACACTCTGCTTTTGAGAAAAGAGCACTCTTCTACTCTACTGTGTTTCCTATGGGGTCCAAACAGTGAGCTTCCTCAGAACAAAAGAACTGTGCTTCCTACACACACGGGCCATATCTAGTTCAACTCTGCTTAGGATACTGACAAAAACAGTAGCTTCTCTTCAGTCCGATACACTGTACTTGCTGGGAACAGACGCGAGTGCTATTTGCACTGTATATGGCATTTGGAGCGCAACAGTGACTCTTCTTACCAGAAAACAACTCTTGCTAGTAGGACCAAAAACTGCATGTGATTCCACTCCATTTAGGACTGGGAAACAAACGGTAGCTCGCCTTACAAGAAACACACTCTGCTTTAGAGAAAAGAGCACTCTTCTACTCTACTGTATTTCCTATATGGTCCAAACAGTGAGCTTGCTCAGAAGAAAAGAACTGTGCTTCCTACACACACGGCCATATCTAGTTCAATTCTGCTTAGGAACCTGACAAGAACAGTAGATCCTCTTCAGTCCAATACACTGTACTGCTGGGAACAGACAACAGTGCTATTTGTCCTGTGTATGGAAATGGCAGCACAATAGTGACTCTTCTTACCATAATACAACTCTTGCTCGTAGGACCAGAAACTGCATGTGATTCAACTCCATTTAGGACTGGGAAACAAACGCTAGCTCGCCTTACAAGAAACACACTCTGCTTTAGAGAAAAGAGCACTCTTCTACTCTATTGTGTTTACTATAGGGCCAGAACAGTGAGCTTGCTCAGAACAAAAGAACTGTGCTTCCTACACACGGGCCATATCTAGTTCATCTCTGATTAGGAAACTGACAAGAACAGTAGCTCCTCTTCAGTCCGATACACTGTACTTCCTGGGAACAGACGGGACTGCTATTTGCAAAGTGTATGGCTATTGGAGCACAATAGTGACTCGTCTTACCAGAAAACAACTCTTGCTCGTAGGACAAAAAACTGCATGTGACTCAACTCCATTTAGGACTGGGAAACAAACGCTAGCTCACCTTCCAAGAAACATACTCTGCTTTTGAGAAAAGAGCACTCTTCTACTCTACTGTGTTTCCTATGGGTTCTGAACAGTGAGCTTGCTCAGAACAAAAAAAAAAACGTGATTCCTACACACACCGCCACACCTAGTTCAATTCTGCTTAGGAACCTGAGAAGAAAAGTAGATCCTCTTCAGTCCAATACACTGTACTGCTGGGAACAGACAACAGTGCTATTTGTCCTGTGTACGGCAATGGCAGCGCAATAGTGACTCTTCTTACCATAAAACAACTCTTGCTCGTAGGATCAGAAACTGCATGTGATTCAACTCCAATTTGGACTGGGAAACAAACGCTAGCTCGCCTTACAAGAAACACACTCTGCTTTTGAGAAAAGAGCACTCTTCTACTCTACTGTGTTTCCTATGGGGTCCAAAAAGTGAGCTTGCTCAGAACAAAAGAACTGTGCTTCCTACACACACGGACCACATCTAGTTCAGCTCTGCTTAGGAAACTGACAAGAACAGTAGCTCCTATTCAGTCCAATACACTGTACTTCCTGGGAACAGACGCTAGTGCTATTTGCACTGTGTATGGCAATGGGAGCACAATAGTAACTTTCCTTACCAGAAAACAACTCTTGCTCACAGGACCGGAAACTGCCTGTGATTGAACTCCATTTAGGACTAGGAAACAAACTCTAGCTCGCCTTACAAGAAACACACTCTGCTTTTGAGAATAGAGCACTCTTCTACTCTACTGTGTTTCCTATGAGGTCCGAACAGTGAGCTTGCTCAGAACAAAAAAAAACGTGCTTCCTACACACACCGCCACACCTTGTTCAATTCTGCTTAGGAACCTGACAAGAAGAGTAGGTCCTCTTCAGTCCAATACACTGTACTCCTGGGAACAGACAACAGAGCTATTTGTCCTGTGTATGGCAATGGCAGCGCAATAGTGACTCTTCCTACCATAAAACAACTCTTGCTCGTAGGACGAGAAACTGCATGTGATTCAACTCCATTTAGGACTGGGAAACAAACGCTAGCTCTCCTTACAAGAAACACACTCTGCTTTAGAGAAAAGAGCACTCTTCTACTCTACTGTGTTTCCTATAGGGCCAGAACAGTGAGCTTGCTCAGAACAAAAGAACTGTGCTTCCTACACACACCGACCATATCTAGTTCAACTCTGCTTAGGAAACTGACAAGAACAGTAGCTCCACTTCAGTCCGATACACTGTATTTGCTGGGAACAGACGCGATTGCTATTTGCACTGTGTATGGCAATGGGAGCTCCATAGTTACTTTCCTTACCAGAAAAAAACTCTTGCTCGTAGGAACAGAAACTGCATGGGATTCAACTCCATTTAGGACTGGGAAACAAACGCTAGCTCACCTTACAAGAAACACACTCTGCTTCTGACAAAAGAGCACAATTCTACTCTACTGTGTTTCCTATGGGGTCCGAACAGTGAGCTTGCTCAGAACAAAAGAACTGTGCTTCCTACACACACCGACCATATCTAGTTCAACTCTGCTTAGGAAACTGACAAGAACAGTAGCTCCTCTTCAGTCCAATACACTGTATTTGCTGGGAACAGACGCGAGTGCTATTTGCACTCTGTATGGCAATGGGAGCTCAATAGTTACTTTCCTTACCAGAAAAAAACTCTTGCTCATAGGAACAGAAACTGCATGGGATTCAACTCCATTTAGGACTGGGAAACAAACGCTAGCTCGCCTTACAAGAAACACACTCTGCTTTTGAGAAAAGAGCACTCTTCTACTCTACTGTGTTTCCTATGGGGTCCAAACAGTGAGCTTGCTCAGAACAAAAGAACTGTGATTCCTACACACACCGACCATATCTAGTTCAACTCTCCTTAGGAAACTGACAAGAACAGTTGCTCCGATTCAGTCCAATACACTGCACTTGCTGGGAAAAGACGCGAGTGCAATTTGCACTGTGTATGGCAATGGGAGCACAATAGTAACTTTCCTTACCAGAAAACAACTCTTGCTCATAGGACCGGAAACTGCCTGTGATTGAACTCCATTTAGGACTGGGAAACAAACGCTAGCTCGCCTTACAAGAAACACACTCTGCTTTTGAGAATAGAGCACTCTTCTACTCTACTGTGTTTCCTATGAGGTCCGAACAGTGAGCTTGCTCAGAACAAAAAAAACGTGCTTCCTACACACACCGCCACACCTTGTTCAATTCTGCTTAGGAACCTGACAAGAACAGTAGATCCTCTTCAGTCCAATACACTGTACTCCTGGGAACAGACAACAGTGCTATTTGTCCTGTGTATGGCAATGGCAGCGCAATAGTGACTCTTCTTACCATAAAACAACTCTTGCTCGTAGGACCAGAAACTGCATGTGATTCAACTCCATTTAGGACTGGGAAACAAACGCTAGCTCTCCTTACAATAAACACACTCTGCTTTAGAGAAAAGTGCACTCTTCTACTCTACTGTGTTTCCTATAGGGCCAGAACAGTGAGTTTGCTCAGAACAAAAGAACTGTGCTTCCTACACACACCGACCATATCTAGTTTAACTCTGCTTAGGAAACTGACAAGAACAGTAGCTCCACTTCAGTCCGAAACACTGTATTTGCTGGGAACAGACGCGAGTGCTATTTGCACTGTGTATGGCAATGGGAGCTCAATAGTTACTTTCCTTACCAGAAAACAACTCTTGCTCGTAGGAACAGAAACTGCATGGGATTCAACTCCATTTAGGAATGGGAAACAAACGCTAGCTCACCTTACAAGAAACACACTCTGCTTCTGACAAAAGAGCACAATTCTACTCTACTGTGTTTCCTATGGGGTCCGAAGAGTGAGCTTGCTCAGAACAAAAGAACTGTGCTTCCTACACACACCGACCATATCTAGTTCAACTCTGCTTAGGAAACTGACAAGAACAGTAGCTCCTCTTCAGTCCGATACACTGTATTTGCTGGGAACAGACGCGAGTGCTATTTGTACTGTGTATGGCAATGGGAGCTCAATAGTTACTTTCCTTACCAGAAAACAACTCTTGCTCATAGCAACAGAAACTGCATGGGATTCAACTCCATTTAGGACTGGGAAACAAACGGTAGCTCGCCTTACAAGAAACACACTCTGCTTTTGAGAAAAGTGCACAATTTTACTCTACTGTGTTTCCTATGGGGTCCGAACAGAGAGCTTGCTCAGAACAAAAGAACTGTGCTTCCTACACACACGGCCATATCTATTTCAATTCTGTTTAGGAACCTGACAAAAACAGTAGATCCTCTTCAGTCCAATACACTATACTTGCTGGGAACAGACGCCAGTGCTATTTGTCCTGTGTATGGCAATGGCAGCGCAATAGTGACTCTTCTTAACATAAAACAACTCTTGCTCGTAGGACCAGAAACTGCATGTGATTCATCTCCATTTAGGACTGGGAAACAAACACTAACTCGACTTACAAGAAACACACTCTGATTTAGAGAAAAAAGCACTCTTCTACTCTATTGTGTTTCCTAAGAAGTCCGAACAGTGAACTTGTTCAGAACAAAAGAACTGTGCTTCCTACACACACGGCCATATCTAGTTCAATTCTGCTTAGGAACCTGACAAGAACAGTAGATCCTCTTCAGTCCAATACACTGTCCTTGCTGGGAACAGACTCCAGTGCTATTTGTCCTGTGTATGGCAATTGCAGCACAATAGTGACACTTCTTACCATAATACAACTCTTGCTCGTAGGACCAGAAACTGCATGTGATTCAACTCCATGTAGGACTGGGAAACAAACGCTAGCTCGCCTTACAAGAAACACAGTCTGCTTTAGAGAAAAGAGCACTCTTCTACTCTACTGTGTTTCCTATAGGGCCAGAACAGTGAGCTTGCTCAGAACAAAAGAACTGTGCTTCCTACACTCGGGCCATATCTAGTTCAACTCTGCTTAGGAAACTGACAAGAACAGTAGCTCCTCTTCAGTCCGATACACTGTACTTCCTGGGAACAGACGGGACTGCTATTTGCACTGTGTATGGCTATTGGAGCACAATAGTGACTCGTCTTACCAGAAAACAACTCTTGCTCGTAGGACAAAAAACTGCATGTGACTCAACTCCATTTAGGACTGGGAAACAAACGCTAGCTCACCTTCCAAGAAACACAATCTGCTTTTGAGAAAAGAGCACTCTTCTACTCTACTGTGTTTCCTATGGGTTCCGAACAGAGAGCTTGCTCAGAACAAAAAAACTGTGCTTCCTACACACACGGCCATATCTAGTTCAAGTCTGCTTAGGAACCTGACAAGAACAGTAGATCCTCTTCCATCCAATTCACTGTACTTGCTGGGAAAACACGCCAGTGTTATTTGTCCTGTGTATGGCAAAGGCAGCGCAATAGTGACTCTTCTTACCAGAAAACAACTCTTGCTTGTAGGACCAGAAACTGCATTTGATTCAACTCCATTTAGGACTGGGAAACAAACACTAGCTCGCCCTACAAGAAAAACACTCTGCTTTGAGAAAAGAGCACTCTTCTACTCTACTGTGTTTCCAAACAGGTCCAAAGAGTGAACTTGCTCAGAACAAAAGAACTGTGCTTCCCACACAAGGACCATATCTAGTTCAACTCTGCTGAGGAAATTGACAAGAACATTAGCTCCTAATCATTCCAATACACTGTACTTGCTGGGAACAGACTCGAGTGGTATTTGCACTGTGTATGGCAATGGTAGCACATAGTGACTCTTCTTACCAGAAAAAAACTCTTGCTCGCAGGACCAAAAACTGGATGTGTGTCAACTCCATTTATGACTGGGAAACAAACGCGAGCTCACCTTACAAGAAAAACACTCTGCTTTAGAGAAAAGAGCACTCTTCTACTCTACTGTGTTTCCTATGGGGTCCAAACAGTGAGCTTCCTCAGAACAAAAGAACTGTGCTTCCTACACACACGGGCCATATCTAGTTCAACTCTGCTTAGGATACTGACAAGAACAGTAGCTCCTCTTCAGTCCGATACACTGTACTTGCTGGGAACAGACGCGAGTGCTATTTGCACTGTGTATGGCAATGGGAGCACAATAGTGACTTCCTTACCAGAAACCAACTCTTGCTCGTAGGACCAGAAAGTGCATGTGATTCAACTCCATTTAGGACTGGGAAACAAACGCTAGCTCGCCTTACAAGAAACACACTCTGCTTTTGAGAAAAGAGCACTCTTCTACTCTACTGTGTTTCCTATAGGGCCAGAACAGTGAGCTTGCTCAGAACAAAAGAACTGTGCTTCCTACACACATGGACCATATCTAGTTCAACTCTGCTTAGGAACCTGACAAGAACAGTAGCTCCTATTCAGTCCGATACACTGTATTTGCTGGGAACAGACGCGATTGCTATTTGCACTGTATAAGCATTTGGAGCGCAACAGTGACTCTTCTTACCAGAAAATAACTCTTGCTAGTAGGACCAAAAACTGCATGTGACTCAACTCCATTTAGGACTGGGAAACAAATGCGAGCTCGCCTTACAAGAAACACATTCTGCTTTTAAGAAAAGTGCACTCTTCTACTCTACTGTGTTTCCTATAGGGTCAGAACAGTGAGCTTGCTCAGAACATAAGAACTGTGCTTCCTACACACACGGGCCATATCTAGTTCAACTCTGCTTAGGAAACTGACAAGAACAGTAGCTCCTCTTCAGTCTGATACACTGTGTTTGCTGGGAACAGACGCCAGTGCTATTTGTCCTGTGTAGGGCAATGGCAGCGCAATATTGACTCTTCTTACCAGAAAACAACTCTTGATCGTAGGACCAGAAACTGCATGGGATTCAACTCCATTTAGAACTGGGAAACAAACGCTAGCTCGCCTTACAAGAAACACTCTTTGCTTTTGAGAAAAGAGCACTCTTCTACTCTACTGAGTTTCCTATGGGGTCCAAACAGTGAGCTTGCTCAGAACAAAAGAACTGTGCTTCTTTCAAACTCCGACCATATCTAGTTCAACTCTGCTTAGGAAACTGACAAGAACTGTAGCTCCTCTTCAGTCCGATACACTGTATTTGCTGGGAACAGACGCGAGTGCTATTTGCACTGTGTTGGCAATGGGAGCTCAATAGTTACTTTCCTTACCAGAAAACAACTCTTGCTCATAGGACCAGAAACTGCATGTGATTCAACTCCATTTAGGACTGGGAAACAAACGCTAGCTTGCCTTCCAAGAAACACACTCTGCTTTTGAGAAATGAGCACAATTCTACTCTACTGTGTTTCCTATGTGGTCCGAACAGTAAGCTTGCTCAGAACAAAACAACTGTGCTTCCTACACACACGGACATATCTAGTTCAATTCTGCTTAGGAACCTGACAAGAACAGTAGATCCTCTTCAGTCCAATACACTGTACTTGCTGGGAAGAGTCGCCAGTGCTATTTGTCCTGTGTATGGCAATGGCAGCGCAATAGTGACTCTTCATACCATAAAACAACTCTTGCTCGTAGGACCAGAAACTGCATGTGATTCAACTCCATTTAGGACTGGGAAACAAACGCTAGCTCGCCTTACAAGAAACACACTCTGCTTTATTGAAAAGAGCACTCTTCTACTCTACTGTGTTTCCTATAGGGCCAGAACAGTGAGCTTGCTCAGAACAAAAGAACTGTGCTTCCTACACACGGGCCATATCTAGTTCAACTCTGCTTAGGAAACTGACAAGAACAGTAGCTCCTCTTCAGTCCAATACACTGTACTTGCGGGGAACAGATGCGAGTGCTATTTGCACTGTGTATGGCTATTGGAGCACAATAGTGACACGTCTTACCAGAAAACAACTCTTGCTCGTAGGACAAAAAACTGCATGTGACTCAACTCCATTTATGACTGGGAACCATCGCTAGGTCGCTTTCCAAGAAACACACTCTGCTTTTGAGAAAAGAGCACTCTATACTCTACTGTGTTTCCTATGGTTTCCGAACAGTGAGCTTGCTCAGAATAAAAAAACTGTGCTTCCTACACACGGCCATAACTAGTTCAACTCTGCTTAGGAAACTGACAAGAACAATAGCTCCTATTCAGTCCAATACACTGTACTTGCTGGGAACAGACACGAGTGCTATTTGCACTGTGTATGGCAATATGAGCACAATAGTGACTTTCCTTACCAGAAAACAACTCTTGCTCATTGGACCGGAAACTGCCTGTGATTGAACTCCATTTAGGACTAGGAAACAAATGCTAGCTTGCCTTACAAGAAACACACTCTGCTTTTGAGAAAAGAGCACTCTTCTACTCTACTGTGTTTCCTATGAGGTCCGAACAGTGAGCTTGCTCAGAACAAAAAAACCGTGCTTCCTACACACACCACCATACCTAGGTCAATTCTGCTTAGGAACCTGACAAGAACAGTAGATCCTCTTCAGTCCAATACACTGTAATGCTGGGAACAGACAGCAGTGCTATTTGTCCTGTGTATGGCAATGGCAGCGCAATAGTGACTCTTCTTACCAGAAAAAAACTCTTGCTCGTAGGACGAGAAACTGCATGGGATTCAACTCCATTTAGGACTGGGAAACAAACGCTAGCTCGCCTTACAAGAAACACACTCTGCTTTTGAGAAAAGAGCACTCTTCTACTCTACTGTGTTTTCCTATAGGGTCTAAACAGTGAGCTTGCTCAGAACAAAACAACTGTGCTTCCTACACACACGGACCATATCTAGTTCAACTCTGCTTAGGAACCTGACAAGAACAGTAGATCCTCTTCATTCCAATACACTGTACTTGCTCGGAACAGACACGAGTGCTATTTGCACTGTGTATGGCAATTGGAGCAGAATAGTGACTCGTCTTACCAAAAAAACAACTCTTGTTCGTAGGACAAAAAACTGCATGTGACTCAACTCCATTTAGGACTGGGAAACAAACGCGAGCTCGCCTTACAAGAAACACACTCTGCTTTTGAGAAAAGAGCACTCTTCTACTCTACTGTGTTTCCTGTAGGGCCAGAACAGTGAGCTTGCTCAGAACAAAAGAACTGTGCTTCCTACACACACGGCCATATCTAGTTCGATTCTGATTAGGAACCTGACAAGAACAGTAGATCCTCTTCAGTCCAATACACTGTACTTGCTGGGAACATACGCCAGTGCTATTTGTCCTGTGCATGGCAATGGCAGCGCAATAGTGACTATTCTTACCATAAAACAACTCTTGCTCGTAGGACCAGAAACTGCATGTGATTCAACTGCATTCAGGACTGGGAAACAAACTCTCGCTCGACTTACAAGAAACACACTCTGCTTTAGAGAAAAGAGCACTCTTCTACTCTACTGTGTTTCCTATAGGGCCAGAACAGTGTGCTTGCTCAGAACAAAAGAACTGTGCTTCTTACACACACGGCCATATCTAGTTCAACTCTGCTTAGGAACCTGACAAGAACAGTAGATCCTCTTCAGTCCAATACACTGTACGTGCTGGGAATAGACACCAGTGCTATTTGCCCTGTGAATGACAATGAGAGCACAATAGTGACTCTTCTTACCAGAAAACAACTCTTGCTCCTAGGACCAGAAACTGCATGTGATTCAACTCCCTTTAGGACTGGGAAACAAACGCTAGCTCGGCTCGTGTTCCAAGAAACACACTCTGCTTTTGAGAAAAGAGCACTCTTCTACTCTACTGTGTTTCCAATGGGGTCCAAACAGTGAGCTTGCTCAGAACAAAAGAACTGTGCTTCCTACACACATGGAACATATCTAGTTCAACTGTGCTGAGGAAACTGACAAGAACAGTAGATCCTCTTCACTCCAATACACTGTACATGCTGAGAACAGACGCCAGTGCTATTTGCCCTGTGTATGACAATGGGAGCACAATAGTGACTCTTCTTACCAGAAAACAACTTTGGCTCGCAGTACCAGGAACTGCATGTGATTCAACTCCATTTAGGACTGGGAAACAAACGCTAGCTCGCCTTACAAGAAAAACACTCTGCTTTTGAGAAAAGAGCACTCTTCTACTCTACTGTGTTTCCTATGGGGTCCAACAGTGAGCTTGCTCAGAACAAAAAAAAACGTGATTCCTACACACACCGTCACAACTAGTTCAATTCTGCTTAGGAACCTGACAAGAAGAGTAGATCATCTTCAGTCCAATACACTGTACTGCTGTGAACAGACGCCAGTGCTATTTGTCCTGTGTAGGGCAATGGCAGCGCAATATTGACTCTTATTACCAGAAAACAACTCTTGCTCATAGGACCAGAAACTGCATGTGATTCAACTCCATTTAGGACTGGGAAACAAACGCTAGCTTGCCTTACAAGAAACACACTCTGCTTTTGAGAAAAGAGCAAAATTCAACTCTACTGTGTTTCCTATGGGGTCCGAACAGTGAGCTTGCTCAGAACAAAAGAACTGTGCTTCCTACACACACGGCCATATCTAGTTCAATTCTGCTTAGGAACCTGACAAGAACAGTAGATCCTCTTCAGTCCAATACACTGTACTTGCTGGGAACAGACGCCAGTGGAATTTGTCCTGTGTATGGCAATGGCAGCGCAATAGTGACTCTTCTTACCATAAAACAACTCTTGCTCGTAGGACCAGAAACTGCATGTGATTCAACTCCATTTAGGACTGTGAAACAAACACTAACTCACCTTACAAGAAACACACTCTGTGTTAGAGAAAAAAGAACTCTTCTACTCTATTGTGTTTCTTAAGAGGTCCGAACAGTGAACTTGCTCAGAACAAAAGAACTGTGCTTCCTACACACACGGCCATATCTAGTTAAATTCTGCTTAGGAACCTGACAAGAACAGTAGTTCCTCTTCATTCCAATACACTGTACTTGCTGGGAAGAGACTCCAGTACTATTTGTCCTGTGTATGGCAATGGCAGCGCAATATTGACTCTTCTTAACAGAAAACAACTCTTGCTCATAGGACTGGAAACTGCCTGTGATTGAACTCCATTTAGGACTAGGAAACAAACGCTAGCTCGCCTTACAAGAAACACACTCTGCTTTTGAGAAAAGAGCACTCTTCTACACTACTGTGTTTCCTATGAGGTCCGAACAGTGAGCTTGCTCAGAACAAAATATCGAGCTTCCTACACACACCGCCACACCTAGTTCAATTCTGCTTAGGAACCTGAGAAGAAAAGTAGATCCTCTTCAGTCCAATACACTGTACTGCTGGGAACAGACAACAGTGCTATTTGTCCTGTGTATGGCAATGGCAGCAAATAGTGACTCTTCTTACCATAAAAAAACTCTTGCTCGTAGGACCAGAAACTGCATGTGATTCAACTCCAATTTGGACTGGGAAACAAACGCTAGCTCGCCTTACAAGAAACACACTCTGCTTTTGAGAAAAGAGCACTCTTCTACTCTACTGTGTTTCCTATGGGGTCCAAACAGTGAGCTTGCTCAGAACAAAAGAACTGTGCTTCCTACACACACGGACCATATCTAGTTCAGCTCTGCTTAGGAAACTGACAAGAACAGTAGCTCCTCTTCAGTCCAATACACTGTACTTGCTGGGAACAGACGCCAGTGCTATTTGTCCTGTGTAGGGCAATGGCAGCGCAATAATGACTCTTCTTACCAGAAAACAACTCTTGCTCGTAGGACCAGAAACTGCATGGGATTCAACTCCATTTAGGACTTGGAAACAAACGCTAGGTCGCCTTACAAGAAACACACTCTGCTTTTGAGAAAAGAGCACTCTTCTACTCTACTGTGTTTCCTATGGGGTCCAAACAGTGAGCTTCCTCAGAACAAAAGAACTGTGCTTCCTACACACACGGGCCATATCTAGTTCAACTCTGCTTAGGATACTGACAAAAACAGTAGCTTCTCTTCAGTCCGATACACTGTACTTGCTGGGAACAGACGCGAGTGCTATTTGCACTGTATATGGCATTTGGAGCGCAACAGTGACTCTTCTTACCAGAAAACAACTCTTGCTAGTAGGACCAAAAACTGCATGTGATTCCACTCCATTTAGGACTGGGAAACAAACGGTAGCTCGCCTTACAAGAAACACACTCTGCTTTAGAGAAAAGAGCACTCTTCTACTCTACTGTATTTCCTATGTGGTCCAAACAGTGAGCTTGCTCAGAAGAAAAGAACTGTGCTTCCTACACACACGGCCATATCTAGTTCAATTCTGCTTAGGAACCTGACAAGAACAGTAGATCCTCTTCAGTCCAATACACTGTACTGCTGGGAACAGACAACAGTGCTATTTGTCCTGTGTATGGAAATGGCAGCACAATAGTGACTCTTCTTACCATAATACAACTCTTGCTCGTAGGACCAGAAACTGCATGTGATTCAACTCCATTTAGGACTGGGAAACAAACGCTAGCTCGCCTTACAAGAAACACACTCTGCTTTAGAGAAAAGAGCACTCTTCTACTCTATTGTGTTTACTATAGGGCCAGAACAGTGAGCTTGCTCAGAACAAAAGAACTGTGCTTCCTACACACGGGCCATATCTAGTTCATCTCTGATTAGGAAACTGACAAGAACAGTAGCTCCTCTTCAGTCCGATACACTGTACTTCCTGGGAACAGACGGGACTGCTATTTGCAAAGTGTATGGCTATTGGAGCACAATAGTGACTCGTCTTACCAGAAAACAACTCTTGCTCATAGGACAAAAAACTGCATGTGACTCAACTCCATTTAGGACTGGGAAACAAACGCTAGCTCACCTTCCAAGAAACATACTCTGCTTTTGAGAAAAGAGCACTCTTCTACTCTACTGTGTTTCCTATGGGTTCTGAACAGTGAGCTTGCTCAGAACAAAAAAAAAAACGTGATTCCTACACACACCGCCACACCTAGTTCAATTCTGCTTAGGAACCTGAGAAGAAAAGTAGATCCTCTTCAGTCCAATACACTGTACTGCTGGGAACAGACAACAGTGCTATTTGTCCTGTGTACGGCAATGGCAGCGCAATAGTGACTCTTCTTACCATAAAACAACTCTTGCTCGTAGGATCAGAAACTGCATGTGATTCAACTCCAATTTGGACTGGGAAACAAACGCTAGCTCGCCTTACAAGAAACACACTCTGCTTTTGAGAAAAGAGCACTCTTCTACTCTACTGTGTTTCCTATGGGGTCCAAAAAGTGAGCTTGCTCAGAACAAAAGAACTGTGCTTCCTACACACACGGACCACATCTAGTTCAGCTCTGCTTAGGAAACTGACAAGAACAGTAGCTCCTATTCAGTCCAATACACTGTACTTCCTGGGAACAGACGCTAGTGCTATTTGCACTGTGTATGGCAATGGGAGCACAATAGTAACTCTCCTTACCAGAAAACAACTCTTGCTCACAGGACCGGAAACTGCCTGTGATTGAACTCCATTTAGGACTAGGAAACAAACTCTAGCTCGCCTTACAAGAAACACACTCTGCTTTTGAGAATAGAGCACTCTTCTACTCTACTGTGTTTCCTATGAGGTCCGAACAGTGAGCTTGCTCAGAACAAAAAAAAACGTGCTTCCTACACACACCGCCACACCTTGTTCAATTCTGCTTAGGAACCTGACAAGAAGAGTAGGTCCTCTTCAGTCCAATACACTGTACTCCTGGGAACAGACAACAGAGCTATTTGTCCTGTGTATGGCAATGGCAGCGCAATAGTGACTCTTCCTACCATAAAACAACTCTTGCTCGTAGGACGAGAAACTGCATGTGATTCAACTCCATTTAGGACTGGGAAACAAACGCTAGCTCTCCTTACAAGAAACACACTCTGCTTTAGAGAAAAGAGCACTCTTCTACTCTACTGTGTTTCCTATAGGGCCAGAACAGTGAGCTTGCTCAGAACAAAAGAACTGTGCTTCCTACACACACCGACCATATCTAGTTCAACTCTGCTTAGGAAACTGACAAGAACAGTAGCTCCACTTCAGTCCGATACACTGTATTTGCTGGGAACAGACGCGATTGCTATTTGCACTGTGTATGGCAATGGGAGCTCCATAGTTACTTTCCTTACCAGAAAAAAACTCTTGCTCGTAGGAACAGAAACTGCATGGGATTCAACTCCATTTAGGACTGGGAAACAAACGCTAGCTCACCTTACAAGAAACACACTCTGCTTCTGACAAAAGAGCACAATTCTACTCTACTGTGTTTCCTATGGGGTCCGAACAGTGAACTTGCTCAGAACAAAAGAACTGTGCTTCCTACACACACCGACCATATCTAGTTCAACTCTGCTTAGGAAACTGACAAAAACAGTAGCTCCTCTTCAGTCCAATACACTGTATTTGCTGGGAACAGACGCGAGTGCTATTTGCACTCTGTATGGCAATGGGAGCTCAATAGTTACTTTCCTTACCAGAAAAAAACTCTTGCTCATAGGAACAGAAACTGCATGGGATTCAACTCCATTTAGGACTGGGAAACAAACGCTAGCTCGCCTTACAAGAAACACACTCTGCTTTTGAGAAAAGAGCACTCTTCTACTCTACTGTGTTTCCTATGGGGTCCAAACAGTGAGCTTGCTCAGAACAAAAGAACTGTGATTCCTACACACACCGACCATATCTAGTTCAACTCTCCTTAGGAAACTGACAAGAACAGTTGCTCCGATTCAGTCCAATACACTGCACTTGCTGGGAAAAGACGCGAGTGCAATTTGCACTGTGTATGGCAATGGGAGCACAATAGTAACTTTCCTTACCAGAAAACAACTCTTGCTCATAGGACCGGAAACTGCCTGTGATTGAACTCCATTTAGGACTGGGAAACAAACGCTAGCTCGCCTTACAAGAAACACACTCTGCTTTTGAGAAAAGAGCACTATGCTACTCTACTGTGTTTCCTATGAGGTCCGAACAGTGAGCTTGCTCAGAACAAAAAAAAACGTGATTCCTACACACACCGCCACACCTAGTTCAATTCTGCTTAGGAACCTGAGAAGAAAAGTAGATCCTCTTCAGTCCAATACACTGTACAGCTGGGAACAGACAACAGTGCTATTTGTCCTGTGTATGGCAATGGCAGCAAATAGTGACTCTTCTTACCATAAAACAACTCTTGCTCGTAGGACCAGAAACTGCATGTGATTCAACTCCAATTTGGACTGGGAAACAAACGCTAGCTCGCCTTACAAGAAACACACTCTGCTTTTGAGAAAAGAGCACTCTTCTACTCTACTGTGTTTCCTATGGGGTCCAAACAGTGAGCTTGCTCAGAACAAAAGAACTGTGCTTCCTACACACACGGACCATATCTAGTTCAGCTCTGCTTAGGAAACTGACAAGAACAGTAGCTCCTCTTCAGTCCAATACACTGTACTTGCTGGGAACAGACGCCAGTGCTATTTGTCTTGTGTAGGGCAATGGCAGCGCAATAATGACTCTTCTTACCAGAAAACAACTCTTGCTCGTAGGACCAGAAACTGCATGGGATTCAACTCCATTTAGGACTGGGAAACAAACGCTAGGTCGCCTTACAAGAAACACACTCTGCTTTTGAGAAAAGAGCACTCTTCTACTCTACTGAGTTTCCTATGGGGTCCAAACAGTGAGCTTGCTCAGAACAAAAGAACTCTGCTTCCTACACACACCGACCATATCTAGTTCAACTCTGCGTAGGAAACTGACCAGAACAGCAGCTCCGATTCAGTCCAATACACTGTACTTCCTGGGAACAGACGCTAGTGCTATTTGCACTGTGTATGGCAATGGGAGCACAATAGTAACTTTCCTTACCAGAAACAACTCTTTCTCATAGGACCGGAAACTGCCTGTGATTGAACTCCATTTAGGACTAGGAAACAAACTCTAGCTCGCCTTACAAGAAACACACTCTGCTTTTGAGAATAGAGCACTCTTCTACTCTACTGTGTTTCCTATGAGGTCCGAACAGTGAGCTTGCTCAGAACAAAAAAAACGTGCTTCCTACACACACCGCCACACCTTGTTCAATTCTGCTTAGGAACCTGACAAGAACAGTAGATCCTCTTCAGTCCAATACACTGTACTCCTGGGAACAGACAACAGTGCTATTTGTCCTGTGTATGGCAATGGCAGCGCAATAGTGACTCCTCTTACCATAAAACAACTCTTGCTCGTAGGACCAGAAACTGCATGTGATTCAACTCCATTTAGGACTGGGAAACAAACGCTAGCTCTCCTTACAATAAACACACTCTGCTTTAGAGAAAAGTGCACTCTTCTACTCTACTGTGTTTCCTATAGGGCCAGAACAGTGAGTTTGCTCAGAACAAAAGAACTGTGCTTCCTACACACACCGACCATATCTAGTTTAACTCTGCTTAGGAAACTGACAAGAACAGTAGCTCCACTTCAGTCCGAAACACTGTATTTGCTGGGAACAGACGCGAGTGCTATTTGCACTGTGTATGGCAATGGGAGCTCAATAGTTACTTTCCTTACCAGAAAACAACTCTTGCTCGTAGGAACAGAAACTGCATGGGATTCAACTCCATTTAGGAATGGGAAACAAATGCTAGCTCACCTTACAAGAAACACACTCTGCTTCTGACAAAAGAGCACAATTCTACTCTACTGTGTTTCCTATGGGGTCCGAAGAGTGAGCTTGCTCAGAACAAAAGAACTGTGCTTCCTACACACACCGACCATATCTAGTTCAACTCTGCTTAGGAAACTGACAAGAACAGTAGCTCCTCTTCAGTCCGATACACTGTATTTGCTGGGAACAGACGCGAGTGCTATTTGTACTGTGTATGGCAATGGGAGCTCAATAGTTACTTTCCTTACCAGAAAACAACTCTTGCTCATAGCAACAGAAACTGCATGGGATTCAACTCCATTTAGGACTGGGAAACAAACGGTAGCTCGCCTTACAAGAAATACACTCTGCTTTTGAGAAAAGTGCACAATTTTACTCTACTGTGTTTCCTATGGGGTCCGAACAGAGAGCTTGCTCAGAACAAAAGAACTGTGCTTCCTACACACACGGCCATATCTATTTCAATTCTGTTTAGGAACCTGCCAAAAACAGTAGATCCTCTTCAGTCCAATACACTATACTTGCTGGGAACAGACGCCAGTGCTATTTGTCCTGTGTATGGCAATGGCAGCGCAATAGTGACTCTTCTTAACATAAAACAACTCTTGCTCGTAGGACCAGAAACTGCATGTGATTCATCTCCATTTAGGACTGGGAAACAAACACTAACTCGACTTACAAGAAACACACTCTGATTTAGAGAAAAAAGCACTCTTCTACTCTATTGTGTTTCCTAAGAAGTCCGAACAGTGAACTTGTTCAGAACAAAAGAACTGTGCTTCCTACACACACGGCCATATCTAGTTCAATTCTGCTTAGGAACCTGACAAGAACAGTAGATCCTCTTCAGTCCAATACACTGTCCTTGCTGGGAACAGACTCCAGTGCTATTTGTCCTGTGTATGGCAATTGCAGCACAATAGTGACACTTCTTACCATAATACAACTCTTGCTCGTAGGACCAGAAACTGCATGTGATTCAACTCCATGTAGGACTGGGAAACAAACGCTAGCTCGCCTTACAAGAAACACAGTCTGCTTTAGAGAAAAGAGCACTCTTCTACTCTACTGTGTTTCCTATAGGGCCAGAACAGTGAGCTTGCTCAGAACAAAAGAACTGTGCTTCCTACACTCGGGCCATATCTAGTTCAACTCTGCTTAGGAAACTGACAAGAACAGTAGCTCCTCTTCAGTCCGATACACTGTACTTCCTGGGAACAGACGGGACTGCTATTTGCACTGTGTATGGCTATTGGAGCACAATAGTGACTCGTCTTACCAGAAAACAACTCTTGCTCGTAGGACAAAAAACTGCATGTGACTCAACTCCATTTAGGACTGGGAAACAAACGCTAGCTCACCTTCCAAGAAACACAATCTGCTTTTGAGAAAAGAGCACTCTTCTACTCTACTGTGTTTCCTATGGGTTCCGAACAGAGAGCTTGCTCAGAACAAAAAAACTGTGCTTCCTACACACACGGCCATATCTAGTTCAAGTCTGCTTAGGAACCTGACAAGAACAGTAGATCCTCTTCCATCCAATTCACTGTACTTGCTGGGAAAACACGCCAGTGTTATTTGTCCTGTGTATGGCAAAGGCAGCGCAATAGTGACTCTTCTTACCAGAAAACAACTCTTGCTTGTAGGACCAGAAACTGCATTTGATTCAACTCCATTTAGGACTGGGAAACAAACACTAGCTCGCCCTACAAGAAAAACACTCTGCTTTGAGAAAAGAGCACTCTTCTACTCTACTGTGTTTCCAAACAGGTCCAAAGAGTGAACTTGCTCAGAACAAAAGAACTGTGCTTCCCACACAAGGACCATATCTAGTTCAACTCTGCTGAGGAAATTGACAAGAACATTAGCTCCTAATCATTCCAATACACTGTACTTGCTGGGAACAGACTCGAGTGGTATTTGCACTGTGTATGGCAATGGTAGCACATAGTGACTCTTCTTACCAGAAAAAAACTCTTGCTCGCAGGACCAAAAACTGGATGTGTGTCAACTCCATTTATGACTGGGAAACAAACGCGAGCTCACCTTACAAGAAAAACACTCTGCTTTAGAGAAAAGAGCACTCTTCTACTCTACTGTGTTTCCTATGGGGTCCAAACAGTGAGCTTCCTCAGAACAAAAGAACTGTGCTTCCTACACACACGGGCCATATCTAGTTCAACTCTGCTTAGGATACTGACAAAAACAGTAGCTTCTCTTCAGTCCGATACACTGTACTTGCTGGGAACAGACGCGAGTGCTATTTGCACTGTATATGGCATTTGGAGCGCAACAGTGACTCTTCTTACCAGAAAACAACTCTTGCTAGTAGGACCAAAAACTGCATGTGAATCAACTCCATTTAGGACTGGGAAACAAACGCGAGCTCGCCTTACAAGAAACACACTCTGCTTTTAAGAAAAGTGCACTCTTCTACTCTACTGTATTTCCTATAGGGCCAGAACAGTGAGCTTGCTCAGAACATAAGAACTGTGCTTCCTACACACACGGGCCATATCTAGTTCAACTCTGCTTAGGAAACTGACAAGAACAGTAGCTCCTCTTCAGTCTGATACACTTTACTTGCTGGGAACAGACGCATGTGCTATTTGCACTGTGTATGGCAATGGGAGCGCAATAGTGACTTTCCTTACCAGAAAACAACTCTTGCTCATAGGACCAGAAACTGCATGTGATTCCACTCCATTTAGGACTGCGAAACAAACGCTAGCTCGCCTTACAAGAAACACACTGTGCTTTAGAGAAAAGAGCACTCTTCTACTCTACTGTGTTTCCTATGGGGTCCAAACAGTGAGCTCGCTCAGAAGAAAAGAACTGTGCTTCCTACACACACGGACCATATCTATTTCACCTCTGCTTAGGAAACTGACAAGAACAGTAGCTCCTTTTCAGTCCAATACACTGTATTTGCTGGGAACAGACACCAGTGCTATTTGTCCTGTGTAGGGCAATGGCAGCGCAATATTGACTCTTCTTACCAGAAAACAACTCTTGCTCGTAGGACCAGAAACTGCATGGGATTCAACTCCATTTAGGAATGGGAAACAAACGCTAGCTCGCCTTACAAGAAACACACTTTGCTTTTGAGAAAAGAGCACTCTTCTACTCTACTGAGTTTCCTATGGGGTCCAAACAGTGAGCTTGCTCAGAACAAAAGAACTGTGCTTCTTTCAAACACCGACCATATCTAGTTCAACTCTGCTTAGGAAACTGACAAGAACTGTAGCTCCTCTATAGTCCGATACACTGTATTTGCTGGGAACACACGCGAGTGCTATTTGCACTGTGTATGGCAATGGGAGCTCAATAGTTTCTTTCCTTACCAGAAAACAACTCTTGCTCATAGGAACAGAAACTGCATGGGATTCAACTCCATTTAGGACTGGGAAACAAACGCTAGCTCACCTTACAAGAAACTCACTCTGCTTTTGAGAAAAGAGCACAATTCTACTCTACTGTGTTTCCTATGGGGTCCGAACACAGAGCTTGCTCAGAACAAAAGAACTGTGCTTCCTAAACACGCGGGCCATATCCAGTTCAACTCTGCTTAGGAAACTGACAAGAACAGTAGCTCCTCTTCAGTCCGATACACTGTACTTGCTGGGAACAGACGCGAGTGCTATTTGCACTGTGTATGGCAATGTGAGCGCAATAGAGACTTTCCTTACCAAAAAACAACTCTTGATCGTAGGAGCAGAAACTGCATGTGATTCAACTACATATAGGTCTGGGAAACAAATTCTAGCTCGCCTTACAAGAAACACAATCTGCTTTTGAGAAAAGAGCATTCTTCTACTCTACTGTGTTTCCTATAGGGCCAGAACAGTGAGCTTGCTGAGAACAAAAGAACTGTGCTTCCTACACACATGGCCATATCTAGTTCAACTCTGCTTAGGAACCTGACAAGAACAGTAGATCCTCTTCAGTCCAATACACTGTACATGCTGGGAACAGACGCGTGTGCTATTGGCCCTTTGTATGACAATGGGAGCACAATAGTGACTCTTCTTACCAGAAAACAACTCTTGCTCGTAGGACCAGAAACTGCATGTGATTCATCTCCATTTAGGAGTGGGATACAAACACTAACTCGACTTACAAGAAACGCACTCTGATTTAGAGAAAAAAGCACTCTTCTACTCTATTGTGTTTCCTAAGATGTCCGAACAGTGAACTTGCTCAGAACAAAAGAACTGTGCTTCCTATACACACGGCCATATCTAGTTCAATTCTGCTTAGGAACCTGACAAGAACAGTAGATCCTCTTCAGTCCAATACACTGTACTGCTGGGAACAGACAACAGTGCTATTTGTCCTGTGTATGGAAATGTCAGCACAATAGTGACTCTTCTTACCATAATACAACTCTTGCTCGTAGGACCAGAAACTGCATGTGATTCAACTCCATTTAGGACTGGGAAACAAACGCTAGCTCGCCTTACAAGAAACACACTCTGCTTTAGAGAAAAGAGCACTCTTCTACTCTACTGTGTTTACTATAGGGCCAGAACAGTGAGCTTGCTCAGAACAAAAGAACTGTGCTTCCTACACACGGGCCATATCTAGTTCATCTCTGATTAGGAAACTGACAAGAACAGTAGCTCCTCTTCAGTCCGATACACTGTACTTCCTGGGAACAGACGGGACTGCTATTTGCACAGTGTATGGCTATTGGAGCACAATAGTGACTCGTCTTACCAGAAAACAACTCTTGCTCGTAGGACAAAAAACTGCTTGTGTCTTAACTCCATTTAGGACTGGGAAACAAACGCAAGCTCACCTTACAAGAAAAAACACTCTGCTTTAGAGAAAAGAGCACTCTTCTACTCTACTGTGTTTCCTATGGGGTCCAAACAGTGAGCTTCCTCAGAACAAAAGAACTGTGCTTCCTACACACACGGGCCATATCTAGTTCAACTCTGCTTAGGATACTGACAAGAACAGTAGCTCCTCTTCAGTCCGATACACTGTACTTGCTGGGAACAGACGCGAGTGCTATTTGCACTGTGTATGGCAATGGGAGCACAATAGTGACTTCCTTACCAGAAACCAACTCTTGCTCGTAGGACCAGAAAGTGCATGTGATTCAACTCCATTTAGGACTGGGAAACAAACGCTAGCTCGCCTTACAAGAAACACACTCTGCTTTTGAGAAAAGAGCAGTCTTCTACTCTACTGTGTTTCCTATAGGGCCAGAACAGTGAGCTTGCTCAGAACAAAAGAACTGTGCTTCCTACACACATGGACCATATCTAGTTCAACTCTGCTTAGGAACCTGACAAGAACAGTAGCTCCTATTCAGTCCGATACACTGTATTTGCTGGGAACAGACGCGATTGCTATTTGCACTGTATAAGCATTTGGAGCGCAACAGTGACTCTTCTTACCAGAAAATAACTCTTGCTAGTAGGACCAAAAACTGCATGTGACTCAACTCCATTTAGGACTGGGAAACAAATGCGAGCTCGCCTTACAAGAAACACATTCTGCTTTTAAGAAAAGTGCACTCTTCTACTCTACTGTGTTTCCTATAGGGTCAGAACAGTGAGCTTGCTCAGAACATAAGAACTGTGCTTCCTACACACACGGGCCATATCTAGTTCAACTCTGCTTAGGAAACTGACAAGAACAGTAGCTCCTCTTCAGTCTGATACACTGTGTTTGCTGGGAACAGACGCCAGTGCTATTTGTCCTGTGTAGGGCAATGGCAGCGCAATATTGACTCTTCTTACCAGAAAACAACTCTTGATCGTAGGACCAGAAACTGCATGGGATTCAACTCCATTTAGAACTGGGAAACAAACGCTAGCTCGCCTTACAAGAAACACTCTTTGCTTTTGAGAAAAGAGCACTCTTCTACTCTACTGAGTTTCCTATGGGGTCCAAACAGTGAGCTTGCTCAGAACAAAAGAACTGTGCTTCTTTCAAACTCCGACCATATCTAGTTCAACTCTGCTTAGGAAACTGACAAGAACTGTAGCTCCTCTTCAGTCCGATACACTGTATTTGCTGGGAACAGACGCGAGTGCTATTTGCACTGTGTTGGCAATGGGAGCTCAATAGTTACTTTCCTTACCAGAAAACAACTCTTGCTCATAGGACCAGAAACTGCATGTGATTCAACTCCATTTAGGACTGGGAAACAAACGCTAGCTTGCCTTCCAAGAAACACACTCTGCTTTTGAGAAATGAGCACAATTCTACTCTACTGTGTTTCCTATGTGGTCCGAACAGTAAGCTTGCTCAGAACAAAACAACTGTGCTTCCTACACACACGGACATATCTAGTTCAATTCTGCTTAGGAACCTGACAAGAACAGTAGATCCTCTTCAGTCCAATACACTGTACTTGCTGGGAAGAGTCGCCAGTGCTATTTGTCCTGTGTATGGCAATGGCAGCGCAATAGTGACTCTTCATACCATAAAACAACTCTTGCTCGTAGGACCAGAAACTGCATGTGATTCAACTCCATTTAGGACTGGGAAACAAACGCTAGCTCGCCTTACAAGAAACACACTCTGCTTTATTGAAAAGAGCACTCTTCTACTCTACTGTGTTTCCTATAGGGCCAGAACAGTGAGCTTGCTCAGAACAAAAGAACTGTGCTTCCTACACACGGGCCATATCTAGTTCAACTCTGCTTAGGAAACTGACAAGAACAGTAGCTCCTCTTCAGTCCAATACACTGTACTTGCGGGGAACAGATGCGAGTGCTATTTGCACTGTGTATGGCTATTGGAGCACAATAGTGACACGTCTAACCAGAAAACAACTCTTGCTCGTAGGACAAAAAACTGCATGTGACTCAACTCCATTTATGACTGGGAACCATCGCTAGGTCGCTTTCCAAGAAACACACTCTGCTTTTGAGAAAAGAGCACTCTATACTCTACTGTGTTTCCTATGGTTTCCGAACAGTGAGCTTGCTCAGAACAAAAAAACTGTGCTTCCTACACACGGCCATAACTAGTTCAACTCTGCTTAGGAAACTGACAAGAACAATAGCTCCTATTCAGTCCAATACACTGTACTTGCTGGGAACAGACACGAGTGCTATTTGCACTGTGTATGGCAATATGAGCACAATAGTGACTTTCCTTACCAGAAAACAACTCTTGCTCATTGGACCGGAAACTGCCTGTGATTGAACTCCATTTAGGACTAGGAAACAAATGCTAGCTTGCCTTACAAGAAACACACTCTGCTTTTGAGAAAAGAGCACTCTTCTACTCTACTGTGTTTCCTATGAGGTCCGAACAGTGAGCTTGCTCAGAACAAAAAAACCGTGCTTCCTACACACACCACCATACCTAGGTCAATTCTGCTTAGGAACCTGACAAGAACAGTAGATCCTCTTCAGTCCAATACACTGTAATGCTGGGAACAGACAGCAGTGCTATTTGTCCTGTGTATGGCAATGGCAGCGCAATAGTGACTCTTCTTACCAGAAAAAAACTCTTGCTCGTAGGACGAGAAACTGCATGGGATTCAACTCCATTTAGGACTGGGAAACAAACGCTAGCTCGCCTTACAAGAAACACACTCTGCTTTTGAGAAAAGAGCACTCTTCTACTCTACTGTGTTTCCTATAGGGTCTAAACAGTGAGCTTGCTCAGAACAAAACAACTGTGCTTCCTACACACACGGACCATATCTAGTTCAACTCTGCTTAGGAACCTGACAAGAACAGTAGATCCTCTTCATTCCAATACACTGTACTTGCTCGGAACAGACACGAGTGCTATTTGCACTGTGTATGGCAATTGGAGCAGAATAGTGACTCGTCTTACCAAAAAACAACTCTTGTTCGTAGGACAAAAAACTGCATGTGACTCAACTCCATTTAGGACTGGGAAACAAACGCGAGCTCGCCTTACAAGAAACACACTCTGCTTTTGAGAAAAGAGCACTCTTCTACTCTACTGTGTTTCCTGTAGGGCCAGAACAGTGAGCTTGCTCAGAACAAAAGAACTGTGCTTCCTACACACACGGCCATATCTAGTTCGATTCTGATTAGGAACCTGACAAGAACAGTAGATCCTCTTCAGTCCAATACACTGTACTTGCTGGGAACATACGCCAGTGCTATTTGTCCTGTGCATGGCAATGGCAGCGCAATAGTGACTATTCTTACCATAAAACAACTCTTGCTCGTAGGACCAGAAACTGCATGTGATTCAACTGCATTCAGGACTGGGAAACAAACTCTCGCTCGACTTACAAGAAACACACTCTGCTTTAGAGAAAAGAGCACTCTTCTACTCTACTGTGTTTCCTATAGGGCCAGAACAGTGTGCTTGCTCAGAACAAAAGAACTGTGCTTCTTACACACACGGCCATATCTAGTTCAACTCTGCTTAGGAACCTGACAAGAACAGTAGATCCTCTTCAGTCCAATACACTGTACGTGCTGGGAATAGACACCAGTGCTATTTGCCCTGTGAATGACAATGAGAGCACAATAGTGACTCTTCTTACCAGAAAACAACTCTTGCTCCTAGGACCAGAAACTGCATGTGATTCAACTCCCTTTAGGACTGGGAAACAAACGCTAGCTCGGCTCGTGTTCCAAGAAACACACTCTGCTTTTGAGAAAAGAGCACTCTTCTACTCTACTGTGTTTCCAATGGGGTCCAAACAGTGAGCTTGCTCAGAACAAAAGAACTGTGCTTCCTACACACATGGAACATATCTAGTTCAACTGTGCTGAGGAAACTGACAAGAACAGTAGATCCTCTTCACTCCAATACACTGTACATGCTGAGAACAGACGCCAGTGCTATTTGCCCTGTGTATGACAATGGGAGCACAATAGTGACTCTTCTTACCAGAAAACAACTTTGGCTCGCAGTACCAGGAACTGCATGTGATTCAACTCCATTTAGGACTGGGAAACAAACGCTAGCTCGCCTTACAAGAAAAACACTCTGCTTTTGAGAAAAGAGCACTCTTCTACTCTACTGTGTTTCCTATGGGGTCCAACAGTGAGCTTGCTCAGAACAAAAAAAAACGTGATTCCTACACACACCGTCACAACTAGTTCAATTCTGCTTAGGAACCTGACAAGAAGAGTAGATCCTCTTCAGTCCAATACACTGTACTGCTGTGAACAGACGCCAGTGCTATTTGTCCTGTGTAGGGCAATGGCAGCGCAATATTGACTCTTATTACCAGAAAACAACTCTTGCTCATAGGACCAGAAACTGCATGTGATTCAACTCCATTTAGGACTGGGAAACAAACGCTAGCTTGCCTTACAAGAAACACACTCTGCTTTTGAGAAAAGAGCAAAATTCAACTCTACTGTGTTTCCTATGGGGTCCGAACAGTGAGCTTGCTCAGAACAAAAGAACTGTGCTTCCTACACACACGGCCATATCTAGTTCAATTCTGCTTAGGAACCTGACAAGAACAGTAGATCCTCTTCAGTCCAATACACTGTACTTGCTGGGAACAGACGCCAGTGGAATTTGTCCTGTGTATGGCAATGGCAGCGCAATAGTGACTCTTCTTACCATAAAACAACTCTTGCTCGTAGGACCAGAAACTGCATGTGATTCAACTCCATTTAGGACTGTGAAACAAACACTAACTCACCTTACAAGAAACACACTCTGTGTTAGAGAAAAAAGCACTCTTCTACTCTATTGTGTTTCTTAAGAGGTCCGAACAGTGAACTTGCTCAGAACAAAAGAACTGTGCTTCCTACACACACGGCCATATCTAGTTAAATTCTGCTTAGGAACCTGACAAGAACAGTAGTTCCTCTTCATTCCAATACACTGTACTTGCTGGGAAGAGACTCCAGTACTATTTGTCCTGTGTATGGCAATGGCAGCGCAATATTGACTCTTCTTAACAGAAAACAACTCTTGCTCATAGGACTGGAAACTGCCTGTGATTGAACTCCATTTAGGACTAGGAAACAAACGCTAGCTCGCCTTACAAGAAACACACTCTGCTTTTGAGAAAAGAGCACTCTTCTACACTACTGTGTTTCCTATGAGGTCCGAACAGTGAGTTTGCTCAGAACAAAATATCGAGCTTCCTACACACACCGCCACACCTAGTTCAATTCTGCTTAGGAACCTGACAAGAACAGTAGATCCTCTTCAGTCCAATACACTGTACTGCTGGGAACAGACAACAGTGCTATTTGTCCTGTGTATGGCAATGGCAGCGCAATAGTGACTCTTCTTACCATAATACAACTCTTGCTCGTAGGACCAGAAACTGCATGTGATTCAACTCCATTTAGGACTGGGAAACAAACGCTAGCTCGCCTTACAAGAAACACACTCTGCTTTAGAGAAAAGAGCACTCTTCTACTCTATTGTGTTTACTATAGGGCCAGAACAGTGAGCTTGCTCAGAACAAAAGAACTGTGCTTCCTACACACGGGCCATATCTAGTTCATCTCTGATTAGGAAACTGACAAGAACAGTAGCTCCTCTTCAGTCCGATACACTGTACTTCCTGGGAACAGACGGGACTGCTATTTGCACAGTGTATGGCTATTGGAGCACAATAGTGATTCGTCTTACCAGAAAACAACTCTTGCTCGTAGGACAAAAAACTGCATGTGACTCAACTCCATTTAGGACTGGGAAACAAACGCTAGCTCACCTTCCAAGAAACACACTCTGCTTTTGAAAAAAGAGCACTCTTCTACTCTACTGTGTTTCCTATGGGTTCCGAACAGTGAGCTTGCTCAGAACAAAAAAAAAACGTGATTCCTACACACACCGCCACACCTAGTTCAATTCTGCTTAGGAACCTGAGAAGAAAAGTAGATCCTCTTCAGTCCAATACACTGTACTGCTGGGAACAGACAACAGTGCTATTTGTCCTGTGTACGGCAATGGCAGCGCAATAGTGACTCTTCTTACCATAAAACAACTCTTGCTCGTAGGATCAGAAACTGCATGTGATTCAACTCCAATTTGGACTGGGAAACAAACGCTAGCTCGCCTTACAAGAAACACACTCTGCTTTTGAGAAAAGAGCACTCTTCTACTCTACTGTGTTTCCTATGGGGTCCAAAAAGTGAGCTTGCTCAGAACAAAAGAACTGTGCTTCCTACACACACGGACCACATCTAGTTCAGCTCTGCTTAGGAAACTGACAAGAACAGTAGCTCCTATTCAGTCCAATACACTGTACTTCCTGGGAACAGACGCTAGTGCTATTTGCACTGTGTATGGCAATGGGAGCACAATAGTAACTTTCCTTACCAGAAAACAACTCTTGCTCACAGGACCGGAAACTGCCTGTGATTGAACTCCATTTAGGACTAGGAAACAAACTCTAGCTCGCCTTACAAGAAACACACTCTGCTTTTGAGAATAGAGCACTCTTCTACTCTACTGTGTTTCCTATGAGGTCCGAACAGTGAGCTTGCTCAGAACAAAAAAAAACGTGCTTCCTACACACACCGCCACACCTTGTTCAATTCTGCTTAGGAACCTGACAAGAAGAGTAGGTCCTCTTCAGTCCAATACACTGTACTCCTGGGAACAGACAACAGAGCTATTTGTCCTGTGTATGGCAATGGCAGCGCAATAGTGACTCTTCCTACCATAAAACAACTCTTGCTCGTAGGACGAGAAACTGCATGTGATTCAACTCCATTTAGGACTGGGAAACAAACGCTAGCTCTCCTTACAAGAAACACACTCTGCTTTAGAGAAAAGAGCACTCTTCTACTCTACTGTGTTTCCTATAGGGCCAGAACAGTGAGCTTGCTCAGAACAAAAGAACTGTGCTTCCTACACACACCGACCATATCTAGTTCAACTCTGCTTAGGAAACTGACAAGAACAGTAGCTCCACTTCAGTCCGATACACTGTATTTGCTGGGAACAGACGCGATTGCTATTTGCACTGTGTATGGCAATGGGAGCTCCATAGTTACTTTCCTTACCAGAAAAAAACTCTTGCTCGTAGGAACAGAAACTGCATGGGATTCAACTCCATTTAGGACTGGGAAACAAACGCTAGCTCACCTTACAAGAAACACACTCTGCTTCTGACAAAAGAGCACAATTCTACTCTACTGTGTTTCCTATGGGGTCCGAACAGTGAGCTTGCTCAGAACAAAAGAACTGTGCTTCCTACACACACCGACCATATCTAGTTCAACTCTGCTTAGGAAACTGACAAGAACAGTAGCTCCTCTTCAGTCCAATACACTGTATTTGCTGGGAACAGACGCGAGTGCTATTTGCACTCTGTATGGCAATGGGAGCTCAATAGTTACTTTCCTTACCAGAAAAAAACTCTTGCTCATAGGAACAGAAACTGCATGGGATTCAACTCCATTTAGGACTGGGAAACAAACGCTAGCTCGCCTTACAAGAAACACACTCTGCTTTTGAGAAAAGAGCACTCTTCTACTCTACTGTGTTTCCTATGGGGTCCAAACAGTGAGCTTGCTCAGAACAAAAGAACTGTGATTCCTACACACACCGACCATATCTAGTTCAACTCTCCTTAGGAAACTGACAAGAACAGTTGCTCCGATTCAGTCCAATACACTGCACTTGCTGGGAAAAGACGCGAGTGCAATTTGCACTGTGTATGGCAATGGGAGCACAATAGTAACTTTCCTTACCAGAAAACAACTCTTGCTCATAGGACCGGAAACTGCCTGTGATTGAACTCCATTTAGGACTGGGAAACAAACGCTAGCTCGCCTTACAAGAAACACACTCTGCTTTTGAGAAAAGAGCACTATGCTACTCTACTGTGTTTCCTATGAGGTCCGAACAGTGAGCTTGCTCAGAACAAAAAAACGTGATTCCTACACACACCGCCACACCTAGTTCAATTCTGCTTAGGAACCTGAGAAGAAAAGTAGATCCTCTTCAGTCCAATACACTGTACAGCTGGGAACAGACAACAGTGCTATTTGTCCTGTGTATGGCAATGGCAGCAAATAGTGACTCTTCTTACCATAAAACAACTCTTGCTCGTAGGACCAGAAACTGCATGTGATTCAACTCCAATTTGGACTGGGAAACAAACGCTAGCTCGCCTTACAAGAAACACACTCTGCTTTTGAGAAAAGAGCACTCTTCTACTCTACTGTGTTTCCTATGGGGTCCAAACAGTGAGCTTGCTCAGAACAAAAGAACTGTGCTTCCTACACACACGGACCATATCTAGTTCAGCTCTGCTTAGGAAACTGACAAGAACAGTAGCTCCTCTTCAGTCCAATACACTGTACTTGCTGGGAACAGACACCAGTGCTATTTGTCCTGTGTAGGGCAATGGCAGCGCAATAATGACTCTTCTTACCAGAAAACAACTCTTGCTCGTAGGACCAGAAACTGCATGGGATTCAACTCCATTTAGGACTGGGAAACAAACGCTAGGTCGCCTTACAAGAAACACACTCTGCTTTTGAGAAAAGAGCACTCTTCTACTCTACTGAGTTTCCTATGGGGTCCAAACAGTGAGCTTGCTCAGAACAAAAGAACTCTGCTTCCTACACACACCGACCATATCTAGTTCAACTCTGCGTAGGAAACTGACCAGAACAGCAGCTCCGATTCAGTCCAATACACTGTACTTCCTGGGAACAGACGCTAGTGCTATTTGCACTGTGTATGGCAATGGGAGCACAATAGTAACTTTCCTTACCAGAAACAACTCTTTCTCATAGGACCGGAAACTGCCTGTGATTGAACTCCATTTAGGACTAGGAAACAAACTCTAGCTCGCCTTACAAGAAACACACTCTGCTTTTGAGAATAGAGCACTCTTCTACTCTACTGTGTTTCCTATGAGGTCCGAACAGTGAGCTTGCTCAGAACAAAAAAAACGTGCTTCCTACACACACCGCCACACCTTGTTCAATTCTGCTTAGGAACCTGACAAGAACAGTAGATCCTCTTCAGTCCAATACACTGTACTCCTGGGAACAGACAACAGTGCTATTTGTCCTGTGTATGGCAATGGCAGCGCAATAGTGACTCTTCTTACCATAAAACAACTCTTGCTCGTAGGACCAGAAACTGCATGTGATTCAATTCCATTTAGGACTGGGAAACAAACGCTAGCTCTCCTTACAATAAACACACTCTGCTTTAGAGAAAAGTGCACTCTTCTACTCTACTGTGTTTCCTATAGGGCCAGAACAGTGAGTTTGCTCAGAACAAAAGAACTGTGCTTCCTACACACACCGACCATATCTAGTTTAACTCTGCTTAGGAAACTGACAAGAACAGTAGCTCCACTTCAGTCCGAAACACTGTATTTGCTGGGAACAGACGCGAGTGCTATTTGCACTGTGTATGGCAATGGGAGCTCAATAGTTACTTTCCTTACCAGAAAACAACTCTTGCTCGTAGGAACAGAAACTGCATGGGATTCAACTCCATTTAGGAATGGGAAACAAACGCTAGCTCACCTTACAAGAAACACACTCTGCTTCTGACAAAAGAGCACAATTCTACTCTACTGTGTTTCCTATGGGGTCCGAAGAGTGAGCTTGCTCAGAACAAAAGAACTGTGCTTCCTACACACACCGACCATATCTAGTTCAACTCTGCTTAGGAAACTGACAAGAACAGTAGCTCCTCTTCAGTCCGATACACTGTATTTGCTGGGAACAGACGCGAGTGCTATTTGTACTGTGTATGGCAATGGGAGCTCAATAGTTACTTTCCTTACCAGAAAACAACTCTTGCTCATAGCAACAGAAACTGCATGGGATTCAACTCCATTTAGGACTGGGAAACAAACGGTAGCTCGCCTTACAAGAAATACACTCTGCTTTTGAGAAAAGTGCACAATTTTACTCTACTGTGTTTCCTATGGGGTCCGAACAGAGAGCTTGCTCAGAACAAAAGAACTGTGCTTCCTACACACACGGCCATATCTATTTCAATTCTGTTTAGGAACCTGCCAAAAACAGTAGATCCTCTTCAGTCCAATACACTATACTTGCTGGGAACAGACGCCAGTGCTATTTGTCCTGTGTATGGCAATGGCAGCGCAATAGTGACTCTTCTTAACATAAAACAACTCTTGCTCGTAGGACCAGAAACTGCATGTGATTCATCTCCATTTAGGACTGGGAAACAAACACTAACTCGACTTACAAGAAACACACTCTGATTTAGAGAAAAAAGCACTCTTCTACTCTATTGTGTTTCCTAAGAAGTCCGAACAGTGAACTTGTTCAGAACAAAAGAACTGTGCTTCCTACACACACGGCCATATCTAGTTCAATTCTGCTTAGGAACCTGACAAGAACAGTAGATCCTCTTCAGTCCAATACACTGTCCTTGCTGGGAACAGACTCCAGTGCTATTTGTCCTGTGTATGGCAATTGCAGCACAATAGTGACACTTCTTACCATAATACAACTCTTGCTCGTAGGACCAGAAACTGCATGTGATTCAACTCCATGTAGGACTGGGAAACAAACGCTAGCTCGCCTTACAAGAAACACAGTCTGCTTTAGAGAAAAGAGCACTCTTCTACTCTACTGTGTTTCCTATAGGGCCAGAACAGTGAGCTTGCTCAGAACAAAAGAACTGTGCTTCCTACACTCGGGCCATATCTAGTTCAACTCTGCTTAGGAAACTGACAAGAACAGTAGCTCCTCTTCAGTCCGATACACTGTACTTCCTGGGAACAGACGGGACTGCTATTTGCACTGTGTATGGCTATTGGAGCACAATAGTGACTCGTCTTACCAGAAAACAACTCTTGCTCGTAGGACAAAAAACTGCATGTGACTCAACTCCATTTAGGACTGGGAAACAAACGCTAGCTCACCTTCCAAGAAACACAATCTGCTTTTGAGAAAAGAGCACTCTTCTACTCTACTGTGTTTCCTATGGGTTCCGAACAGAGAGCTTGCTCAGAACAAAAAAACTGTGCTTCCTACACACACGGCCATATCTAGTTCAAGTCTGCTTAGGAACCTGACAAGAACAGTAGATCCTCTTCCATCCAATTCACTGTACTTGCTGGGAAAACACGCCAGTGTTATTTGTCCTGTGTATGGCAAAGGCAGCGCAATAGTGACTCTTCTTACCAGAAAACAACTCTTGCTTGTAGGACCAGAAACTGCATTTGATTCAACTCCATTTAGGACTGGGAAACAAACACTAGCTCGCCCTACAAGAAAAACACTCTGCTTTGAGAAAAGAGCACTCTTCTACTCTACTGTGTTTCCAAACAGGTCCAAAGAGTGAACTTGCTCAGAACAAAAGAACTGTGCTTCCCACACAAGGACCATATCTAGTTCAACTCTGCTGAGGAAATTGACAAGAACATTAGCTCCTAATCATTCCAATACACTGTACTTGCTGGGAACAGACTCGAGTGGTATTTGCACTGTGTATGGCAATGGTAGCACATAGTGACTCTTCTTACCAGAAAAAAACTCTTGCTCGCAGGACCAAAAACTGGATGTGTGTCAACTCCATTTATGACTGGGAAACAAACGCGAGCTCACCTTACAAGAAAAACACTCTGCTTTAGAGAAAAGAGCACTCTTCTACTCTACTGTGTTTCCTATGGGGTCCAAACAGTGAGCTTCCTCAGAACAAAAGAACTGTGCTTCCTACACACACGGGCCATATCTAGTTCAACTCTGCTTAGGATACTGACAAAAACAGTAGCTTCTCTTCAGTCCGATACACTGTACTTGCTGGGAACAGACGCGAGTGCTATTTGCACTGTATATGGCATTTGGAGCGCAACAGTGACTCTTCTTACCAGAAAACAACTCTTGCTAGTAGGACCAAAAACTGCATGTGAATCAACTCCATTTAGGACTGGGAAACAAACGCGAGCTCGCCTTACAAGAAACACACTCTGCTTTTAAGAAAAGTGCACTCTTCTACTCTACTGTATTTCCTATAGGGCCAGAACAGTGAGCTTGCTCAGAACATAAGAACTGTGCTTCCTACACACACGGGCCATATCTAGTTCAACTCTGCTTAGGAAACTGACAAGAACAGTAGCTCCTCTTCAGTCTGATACACTTTACTTGCTGGGAACAGACGCATGTGCTATTTGCACTGTGTATGGCAATGGGAGCGCAATAGTGACTTTCCTTACCAGAAAACAACTCTTGCTCATAGGACCAGAAACTGCATGTGATTCCACTCCATTTAGGACTGCGAAACAAACGCTAGCTCGCCTTACAAGAAACACACTGTGCTTTAGAGAAAAGAGCACTCTTCTACTCTACTGTGTTTCCTATGGGGTCCAAACAGTGAGCTTGCTCAGAAGAAAAGAACTGTGCTTCCTACACACACGGACCATATCTATTTCACCTCTGCTTAGGAAACTGACAAGAACAGTAGCTCCTTTTCAGTCCAATACACTGTATTTGCTGGGAACAGACACCAGTGCTATTTGTCCTGTGTAGGGCAATGGCAGCGCAATATTGACTCTTCTTACCAGAAAACAACTCTTGCTCGTAGGACCAGAAACTGCATGGGATTCAACTCCATTTAGGAATGGGAAACAAACGCTAGCTCGCCTTACAAGAAACACACTTTGCTTTTGAGAAAAGAGCACTCTTCTACTCTACTGAGTTTCCTATGGGGTCCAAACAGTGAGCTTGCTCAGAACAAAAGAACTGTGCTTCTTTCAAACACCGACCATATCTAGTTCAACTCTGCTTAGGAAACTGACAAGAACTGTAGCTCCTCTATAGTCCGATACACTGTATTTGCTGGGAACACACGCGAGTGCTATTTGCACTGTGTATGGCAATGGGAGCTCAATAGTTTCTTTCCTTACCAGAAAACAACTCTTGCTCATAGGAACAGAAACTGCATGGGATTCAACTCCATTTAGGACTGGGAAACAAACGCTAGCTCGCCTTACAAGAAACTCACTCTGCTTTTGAGAAAAGAGCACAATTCTACTCTACTGTGTTTCCTATGGGGTCCGAACACAGAGCTTGCTCAGAACAAAAGAACTGTGCTTCCTAAACACGCGGGCCATATCCAGTTCAACTCTGCTTAGGAAACTGACAAGAACAGTAGCTCCTCTTCAGTCCGATACACTGTACTTGCTGGGAACAGACGCGAGTGCTATTTGCACTGTGTATGGCAATGTGAGCGCAATAGAGACTTTCCTTACCAAAAAACAACTCTTGATCATAGGAGCAGAAACTGCATGTGATTCAACTACATATAGGTCTGGGAAACAAATTCTAGCTCGCCTTACAAGAAACACAATCTGCTTTTGAGAAAAGAGCATTCTTCTACTCTACTGTGTTTCCTATAGGGCCAGAACAGTGAGCTTGCTCAGAACAAAAGAACTGTGCTTCCTACACACATGGCCATATCTAGTTCAACTCTGCTTAGGAACCTGACAAGAACAGTAGATCCTCTTCAGTCCAATACACTGTACATGCTGGGAACAGACGCGTGTGCTATTGGCCCTTTGTATGACAATGGGAGCACAATAGTGACTCTTCTTACCAGAAAACAACTCTTGCTCGTAGGACCAGAAACTGCATGTGATTCATCTCCATTTAGGAGTGGGATACAAACACTAACTCGACTTACAAGAAACGCACTCTGATTTAGAGAAAAAAGCACTCTTCTACTCTATTGTGTTTCCCAAGATGTCCGAACAGTGAACTTGCTCAGAACAAAAGAACTGTGCTTCCTATACACACGGCCATATCTAGTTCAATTCTGCTTAGGAACCTGACAAGAACAGTAGATCCTCTTCAGTCCAATACACTGTACTGCTGGGAACAGACAACAGTGCTATTTGTCCTGTGTATGGAAATGTCAGCACAATAGTGACTCTTCTTACCATAATACAACTCTTGCTCGTAGGACCAGAAACTGCATGTGATTCAACTCCATTTAGGACTGGGAAACAAACGCTAGCTCGCCTTACAAGAAACACACTCTGCTTTAGAGAAAAGAGCACTCTTCTACTCTACTGTGTTTACTATAGGGCCAGAACAGTGAGCTTGCTCAGAACAAAAGAACTGTGCTTCCTACATACGGGCCATATCTAGTTCATCTCTGATTAGGAAACTGACAAGAACAGTAGCTCCTCTTCAGTCCGATACACTGTACTTCCTGGGAACAGACGGGACTGCTATTTGCACAGTGTATGGCTATTGGAGCACAATAGTGACTCGTCTTACCAGAAAACAACTCTTGCTCGTAGGACAAAAAACTGCTTGTGTCTTAACTCCATTTAGGACTGGGAAACAAACGCAAGCTCACCTTACAAGAAAAAACACTCTGCTTTAGAGAAAAGAGCACTCTTCTACTCTACTGTGTTTCCTATGGGGTCCAAACAGTGAGCTTCCTCAGAACAAAAGAACTGTGCTTCCTACACACACGGGCCATATCTAGTTCAACTCTGCTTAGGATACTGACAAGAACAGTAGCTCCTCTTCAGTCCGATACACTGTACTTGCTGGGAACAGACGCGAGTGCTATTTGCACTGTGTATGGCAATGGGAGCACAATAGTGACTTCCTTACCAGAAACCAACTCTTGCTCGTAGGACCAGAAAGTGCATGTGATTCAACTCCATTTAGGACTGGGAAACAAACGCTAGCTCGCCTTACAAGAAACACACTCTGCTTTTGAGAAAAGAGCACTCTTCTACTCTACTGTGTTTCCTATAGGGCCAGAACAGTGAGCTTGCTCAGAACAAAAGAACTGTGCTTCCTACACACATGGACCATATCTAGTTCAACTCTGCTTAGGAACCTGACAAGAACAGTAGCTCCTATTCAGTCCGATACACTGTATTTGCTGGGAACAGACGCGATTGCTATTTGCACTGTATAAGCATTTGGAGCGCAACAGTGACTCTTCTTACCAGAAAATAACTCTTGCTAGTAGGACCAAAAACTGCATGTGACTCAACTCCATTTAGGACTGGGAAACAAATGCGAGCTCGCCTTACAAGAAACACATTCTGCTTTTAAGAAAAGTGCACTCTTCTACTCTACTGTGTTTCCTATAGGGTCAGAACAGTGAGCTTGCTCAGAACATAAGAACTGTGCTTCCTACACACACGGGCCATATCTAGTTCAACTCTGCTTAGGAAACTGACAAGAACAGTAGCTCCTCTTCAGTCTGATACACTGTGTTTGCTGGGAACAGACGCCAGTGCTATTTGTCCTGTGTAGGGCAATGGCAGCGCAATATTGACTCTTCTTACCAGAAAACAACTCTTGATCGTAGGACCAGAAACTGCATGGGATTCAACTCCATTTAGAACTGGGAAACAAACGCTAGCTCGCCTTACAAGAAACACTCTTTGCTTTTGAGAAAAGAGCACTCTTCTACTCTACTGAGTTTCCTATGGGGTCCAAACAGTGAGCTTGCTCAGAACAAAAGAACTGTGCTTCTTTCAAACTCCGACCATATCTAGTTCAACTCTGCTTAGGAAACTGACAAGAACTGTAGCTCCTCTTCAGTCCGATACACTGTATTTGCTGGGAACAGACGCGAGTGCTATTTGCACTGTGTTGGCAATGGGAGCTCAATAGTTACTTTCCTTACCAGAAAACAACTCTTGCTCATAGGACCAGAAACTGCATGTGATTCAACTCCATTTAGGACTGGGAAACAAACGCTAGCTTGCCTTCCAAGAAACACACTCTGCTTTTGAGAAATGAGCACAATTCTACTCTACTGTGTTTCCTATGTGGTCCGAACAGTAAGCTTGCTCAGAACAAAACAACTGTGCTTCCTACACACACGGACATATCTAGTTCAATTCTGCTTAGGAACCTGACAAGAACAGTAGATCCTCTTCAGTCCAATACACTGTACTTGCTGGGAAGAGTCGCCAGTGCTATTTGTCCTGTGTATGGCAATGGCAGCGCAATAGTGACTCTTCATACCATAAAACAACTCTTGCTCGTAGGACCAGAAACTGCATGTGATTCAACTCCATTTAGGACTGGGAAACAAACGCTAGCTCGCCTTACAAGAAACACACTCTGCTTTATTGAAAAGAGCACTCTTCTACTCTACTGTGTTTCCTATAGGGCCAGAACAGTGAGCTTGCTCAGAACAAAAGAACTGTGCTTCCTACACACGGGCCATATCTAGTTCAACTCTGCTTAGGAAACTGACAAGAACAGTAGCTCCTCTTCAGTCCAATACACTGTACTTGCGGGGAACAGATGCGAGTGCTATTTGCACTGTGTATGGCTATTGGAGCACAATAGTGACACGTCTTACCAGAAAACAACTCTTGCTCGTAGGACAAAAAACTGCATGTGACTCAACTCCATTTATGACTGGGAACCATCGCTAGGTCGCTTTCCAAGAAACACACTCTGCTTTTGAGAAAAGAGCACTCTATACTCTACTGTGTTTCCTATGGTTTCCGAACAGTGAGCTTGCTCAGAACAAAAAAACTGTGCTTCCTACACACGGCCATAACTAGTTCAACTCTGCTTAGGAAACTGACAAGAACAATAGCTCCTATTCAGTCCAATACACTGTACTTGCTGGGAACAGACACGAGTGCTATTTGCACTGTGTATGGCAATATGAGCACAATAGTGACTTTCCTTACCAGAAAACAACTCTTGCTCATTGGACCGGAAACTGCCTGTGATTGAACTCCATTTAGGACTAGGAAACAAATGCTAGCTTGCCTTACAAGAAACACACTCTGCTTTTGAGAAAAGAGCACTCTTCTACTCTACTGTGTTTCCTATGAGGTCCGAACAGTGAGCTTGCTCAGAACAAAAAAACCGTGCTTCCTACACACACCACCATACCTAGGTCAATTCTGCTTAGGAACCTGACAAGAACAGTAGATCCTCTTCAGTCCAATACACTGTAATGCTGGGAACAGACAGCAGTGCTATTTGTCCTGTGTATGGCAATGGCAGCGCAATAGTGACTCTTCTTACCAGAAAAAAACTCTTGCTCGTAGGACGAGAAACTGCATGGGATTCAACTCCATTTAGGACTGGGAAACAAACGCTAGCTCGCCTTACAAGAAACACACTCTGCTTTTGAGAAAAGAGCACTCTTCTACTCTACTGTGTTTCCTATAGGGTCTAAACAGTGAGCTTGCTCAGAACAAAACAACTGTGCTTCCTACACACACGGACCATATCTAGTTCAACTCTGCTTAGGAACCTGACAAGAACAGTAGATCCTCTTCATTCCAATACACTGTACTTGCTCGGAACAGACACGAGTGCTATTTGCACTGTGTATGGCAATTGGAGCAGGATAGTGACTCGTCTTACCAAAAAACAACTCTTGTTCGTAGGACAAAAAACTGCATGTGACTCAACTCCATTTAGGACTGGGAAACAAACGCGAGCTCGCCTTACAAGAAACACACTCTGCTTTTGAGAAAAGAGCACTCTTCTACTCTACTGTGTTTCCTGTAGGGCCAGAACAGTGAGCTTGCTCAGAACAAAAGAACTGTGCTTCCTACACACACGGCCATATCTAGTTCGATTCTGATTAGGAACCTGACAAGAACAGTAGATCCTCTTCAGTCCAATACACTGTACTTGCTGGGAACATACGCCAGTGCTATTTGTCCTGTGCATGGCAATGGCAGCGCAATAGTGACTATTCTTACCATAAAACAACTCTTGCTCGTAGGACCAGAAACTGCATGTGATTCAACTGCATTCAGGACTGGGAAACAAACTCTCGCTCGACTTACAAGAAACACACTCTGCTTTAGAGAAAAGAGCACTCATCTACTCTACTGTGTTTCCTATAGGGCCAGAACAGTGTGCTTGCTCAGAACAAAAGAACTGTGCTTCTTACACACACGGCCATATCTAGTTCAACTCTGCTTAGGAACCTGACAAGAACAGTAGATCCTCTTCAGTCCAATACACTGTACGTGCTGGGAATAGACACCAGTGCTATTTGCCCTGTGAATGACAATGAGAGCACAATAGTGACTCTTCTTACCAGAAAACAACTCTTGCTCCTAGGACCAGAAACTGCATGTGATTCAACTCCCTTTAGGACTGGGAAACAAACGCTAGCTCGGCTCGTGTTCCAAGAAACACACTCTGCTTTTGAGAAAAGAGCACTCTTCTACTCTACTGTGTTTCCAATGGGGTCCAAACAGTGAGCTTGCTCAGAACAAAAGAACTGTGCTTCCTACACACATGGAACCATATCTAGTTCAACTGTGCTGAGGAAACTGACAAGAACAGTAGATCCTCTTCACTCCAATACACTGTACATGCTGAGAACAGACGCCAGTGCTATTTGCCCTGTGTATGACAATGGGAGCACAATAGTGACTCTTCTTACCAGAAAACAACTTTGGCTCGCAGTACCAGGAACTGCATGTGATTCAACTCCATTTAGGACTGGGAAACAAACGCTAGCTCGCCTTACAAGAAAAACACTCTGCTTTTGAGAAAAGAGCACTCTTCTACTCTACTGTGTTTCCTATGGGGTCCAACAGTGAGCTTGCTCAGAACAAAAAAAAACGTGATTCCTACACACACCGTCACAACTAGTTCAATTCTGCTTAGGAACCTGACAAGAAGAGTAGATCCTCTTCAGTCCAATACACTGTACTGCTGTGAACAGACGCCAGTGCTATTTGTCCTGTGTAGGGCAATGGCAGCGCAATATTGACTCTTATTACCAGAAAACAACTCTTGCTCATAGGACCAGAAACTGCATGTGATTCAACTCCATTTAGGACTGGGAAACAAACGCTAGCTTGCCTTACAAGAAACACACTCTGCTTTTGAGAAAAGAGCAAAATTCAACTCTACTGTGTTTCCTATGGGGTCCGAACAGTGAGCTTGCTCAGAACAAAAGAACTGTGCTTCCTACACACACGGCCATATCTAGTTCAATTCTGCTTAGGAACCTGACAAGAACAGTAGATCCTCTTCAGTCCAATACACTGTACTTGCTGGGAACAGACGCCAGTGGAATTTGTCCTGTGTATGGCAATGGCAGCGCAATAGTGACTCTTCTTACCATAAAACAACTCTTGCTCGTAGGACCAGAAACTGCATGTGATTCAACTCCATTTAGGACTGTGAAACAAACACTAACTCACCTTACAAGAAACACACTCTGTGTTAGAGAAAAAAGCACTCTTCTACTCTATTGTGTTTCTTAAGAGGTCCGAACAGTGAACTTGCTCAGAACAAAAGAACTGTGCTTCCTACACACACGGCCATATCTAGTTAAATTCTGCTTAGGAACCTGACAAGAACAGTAGTTCCTCTTCATTCCAATACACTGTACTTGCTGGGAAGAGACTCCAGTACTATTTGTCCTGTGTATGGCAATGGCAGCGCAATATTGACTCTTCTTAACAGAAAACAACTCTTGCTCATAGGACTGGAAACTGCCTGTGATTGAACTCCATTTAGGACTAGGAAACAAACGCTAGCTCGCCTTACAAGAAACACACTCTGCTTTTGAGAAAAGAGCACTCTTCTACACTACTGTGTTTCCTATGAGGTCCGAACAGTGAGTTTGCTCAGAACAAAATATCGAGCTTCCTACACACACCGCCACACCTAGTTCAATTCTGCTTAGGAACCTGACAAGAACAGTAGATCCTCTTCAGTCCAATACACTGTACTGCTGGGAACAGACAACAGTGCTATTTGTCCTGTGTATGGCAATGGCAGTGCAATAGTGACTCTTCTTACCATAAACCACTCTTGCTCGTAGGACCAGAAACTGCATGTGATTCAACTCCATTTAGGACTGGGAAACAAACGCTAGCTCGCCTTACAAGAAACACACTCTGCTTTATTGAATAGAGTACTCTTCTACTCTACTGTGTTTCCTATAGGGCCAGAACAGTGAGCTTTCTCAGAACAAAAGAACTGTGCTTCCTACACACGGGCCATATCTAGTTCAAATCTGCTTAGGAAACTGACAAAAACAGTAGCTCCTCTTCAGTCCGATATGCTGTACATCCTGGGATCAGAACCGAGTGCTATTTGCACTGTGTATGGCAATGGGAGCGCAATAGAGACTTTCCTTACCAGAAAACAACTCTTGCTCGTAGGACCAGAAACTGCATGTGATTCAACTCAATTTAGGACTGGGAAACAAATGCTAGCTCGCCTTACATGAAACACACTCTGCTTTTGAGAAAAGAGCACTCTTCTACTCTACTGTCTTCCTATGGGGTCCGAACAGTGAGCTTGCTCAGAACAAAAGAACTGTGCTTCCTACACACACGGGCCATATCTAGTTCAACTCTGCTTAGGAAACTCACAAGAACAGTAGCTCCTCTTCAGTCCAATACACTGTACTTGCGGGGAACAGACGCGAGTGCTATTTGCACTGTGTATGGCTATTGGAGCACAATAGTGACTTGTCTTACCAGAAAACAACTCTTGCTCATAGGACAAAAAACTGCATGTGACTCAACTCCATTTATGACTGAGAACCATCGCTAGCTCGCCTTCCAAGAAACACACTCTGCTTTGGAGGAAAGAGCACTCTATCCTCTACTGTGTTTCCTATGGGTTCTGAACAGTGAGCTTGCTCAGAACAAAAAAACTTTGCTTCCTACACACACGGCCATATCTAGTTCAAGTCTGCTTAGGAACCTGACAAGAACAGTAGATCCTCTTCCATCCAATACACTGTAATTGCTGGGAAAAAACGCCAGTGTTATTTGTCCTGTTTATGGAAATGGCAGCTCAATAGTGACTCTTCTTACCAGAAAACAACTCTTGCTTGTAGGACCAGAAACTGCATGTGATTCAACTCCATTTAGGACTGGGAAACAAACGCTAGCTCGCCTTACAAGAAAAACACTCTGCTTTTGAGAAAAGAGCACTCTTCTACTCTACTGTGTTTCCTATGGTGTCCAAACAGTGAGCTTGCTCAGAACAAAAGAACTGTGCTTCTTAAACACGCGGGACATATCTCGTTCAACTCTGCTTAGGAAACTGACAAGAACAGTAGCTGCTCTTCAGTCCGATACACTGTACTTGCTGGGAACAGACTTGAGTGCTATTTGCACTGTGTATGGCAATGGGAGCGCAATAGTGACTTTCCTTACCAGAAAACAACTCTTGCTCGTAAGACCAGAAACTGCATCGGATTCAACTCCATATAGGACTGGGAAACAAACGCTAGATCGCCTTACAAGAAACACAATCTGCTTTTGAGAAAAGAGCACTCTTCTACTCTACTGTGTTTCCTATAGGGCCTGAACAGTGAGCTTGCTCAGAACAAAAGAACTGTGCTTCCTACACACACGGCCATAACTAGTTCAACTCTGCTTAGGAAACTGACAAGAACAGTAGCTCCTATTCAGTCCAATACACTGTACTTGCTGGGAACAGACGCGAGTGCTATTTGCACTGTGTATGTCAATGGGAGCACAATAGTGACTTTCCTTACCAGAAAACAACTCTTGCTCATAGGACCAGAAACTGTATGTGATTCAACTCCATTTAGGACTGGGAAACAAATGCTATTTCGCCTTACAAGAAACACAATCTGCTTTAGAGAAAAGAGCACTCTTCTACTCTACTGTGTTTCCTAAGGGGTCCGAACAGTGAGCTTGCTCAGAACAAAAAAACTGTGCTTCCTACACACACGGCCATATCTAGGTCAATTCTGCTTATAAACCTGACAAGAACAGTAGATCCTCTTCAGTCCAATACACTCTACTTCCTGGGAACAGACGCCAGTGCTATTTGTCCTGTATATGGCAATGGCAGCGCAATAGTGACTCTTCTTACCAGAAACAACTCTTACTCCTAGGACCAGAAACTGCATGGGATTCAACTCCATTTAGGACTGGGAAACAAACGCTAGCTCGCCTTACAAGAAACACACTCTGCTTTTGAGAAAAGAGCCCTCTTCTACTCTAAAGTGTTTCCAGTATGGCCAGAACAGTGAGCTTGCTCAGAACAAATGAACTGTGCTTCCAACACACACGGCCATATCTAGTTCAATTCTGATTAGTAACCTGACAAGAACAGTAGATCCTCTTCATTCCAATACACTGTACTTGCTGGGAACAGACGCCAGTGCTATTTGTCCTTTGTATGGCAATGGCAGCGCAATAGTGACTATTCTTACCATAAAAAAATTCTTGCTCGTAGCACCAGAAACTGCATGTGATTCAACTCCATTTAGGACTGGGAAACATAAGCTAGCTCGCCTTACAAGAAACACACTCTGCTTTAGAGAAAAGAGCACTCATCTACTCTACTGTGTTTCCTATGGGGTCCAAACAGTGAGCTTGCTCAGAACAAAAGAACTGTGCTTCCTACACACGCGGGACATATCTCGTTCAACTCTGCTTAGGAAACTGACAAGAACAGTAGCTCCTCTTCAGTCCGATATACTGTACTTGCTGAGAACAGACGCGAGTGCTATTTGCACTGTTTATGGCAATGGGAGCGCAATAGAGACTTTCCTTACCAGAAAACAACTCTTGCTCGTAGGACCAGAAACTGCATGTGATTCAACTCAATGTAGGACTGGGAAACAAATGCTAACTCGCCTTACATGAAACACACTCTGCTTTTGAGAAAAGAGCACTCTTCTACTCTACTGTCTTTCCTATGGGGTCCGAACAGTGAGCTTGCTCAGTACAAAAGAACTGTGCTTCCTACACACACGGGCCATATCTAGTTCAACTCTGCTTAGGAAACTCACAAGAACAGTAGCTCCTCTTCAGTCCAATACACTGTACTTGCGGGGAACAGACGCGAGTGCTATTTGCACTGTGTATGGCTAATGGAGCACAATAGTGACTCGTCTTACCAGAAAACAACTCTTGCTCGTAGGACAAAAAACTGCATGTGACTCAACTCCATATATGACTGGGAACCATCGCTAGCTCGCCTTCCAAGAAACACACTCTGCTTTTGAGGAAAGAGCACTCAATCCTCTATTGTGTTTCCTATGGGTTCTGAACAGTGAGTTTGCTCAGAACAAAAAAACTTTGCTTCCTACACACACGGCCATATCTAGTTCAAGTCTGCTTAGGAACCTGACAAGAACAATAGATCCTCTTCCATCCAATACACTGTACTTGCTGGGAAAAGACGCCAGTGTTATTTGTCCTGTGTATGGAAATGGCAGCTCAATAGTGACTCTTCTTACCAGAAAACAACTCTTGCTTGTAGGACCAGAAACTGCATGTGATTCAACTCCATTTAGGACTGGGAAACAAACGCTAGCTCGCCTTACAAGAAAAACACTCTGCTTTTGAGAAAAGAGCACTGTTCTACTCTACTGTGTTTCCTATGGTGTCCAAACAGTGAGCTTGCTCCGAACAAAAGAACTGTGCTTCCTAAACACGCGGGACATATCTCGTTCAACTCTGCTTAGGAAACTGACAAGAACAGTAGCTCCTCTTCAGTCTGATACACTGTACTTGCTGGGAACAGACTTGAGTGCTATTTGCACTGTGTATGGCAATGGGAGCGCAATAGTGACTTTCCTTACCAGAAAACAACTCTTGCTCGTAGGACCAGAAACTGCATCGGATTCAACTCCATATAGGACTGGGAAACAAACGCTAGATCGCCTTACAAGAAACACAATCTGCTTTTTAGAAAAGAGCACTCTTTAACTCTACTGTGTTTTATATAGGGCCTGAACAGTGAGCTTGCTCAGAACAAAAGAACTGTGCTTCCTACACACACGGCCATAACTAGTTCAACTCTGCTTAGGAAACTGACAAGAACAGTAGCTCCTATTCAGTCCAATACACTGTACTTGCTGGGAACAGACGCGAGTGCTATTTGCACTGTGTATGTCAATGGGAGCACAATAGTGACTTTCCTTACCAGAAAACAACTCTTGCTCATAGGACCAGAAACTGTATGTGATTCAACTCCATTTAGGACTGGGAAACAAATGCTATTTCGCCTTACAAGAAACACAATCTGCTTTAGAGAAAAGAGCACTCTTCTACTCTACTTTTTTTCCTATGGGGTCCGAACAGTGAGCTTGCTCAGAACAAAAAAACTGTGCTTCCTACACACACGGCCATATATAGTTCAATTCTGCTTATAAACCTGACAAGAACAGTAGATCCTCTTCAGTCCAATACACTCTACTTCCTGGGAACAGACGCCAGTGCTATTTGTCCTGTGTATGGCAATGGCAGCGCAATAGTGACTCTTCTTACCAGAAACAACTCTTACTCCTAGGACCAGAAACTGCATGGGATTCAACTCCATTTAGGACTGGGAAACAAACGCTAGCTCGCCTTACAAGAAACACACTCTGCTTTTGAGAAAAGAGCCCTCTTCTACTCTAAAGTGTTTCCTGTAGGGCCAGAAAAGTGAGCTTGCTCAGAACATATGAACTGTGCTTCCAACACACACGGCCATATCTGGTTCATTCTGATTAGGAACCTGACAAGAACAGTAGATCCTCTTAATTCCAATACACTGTACTTGCTGGGAACAGACGCCAGTGCTATTTGTCCTGTGTATGACAATGGCAGCGCAATAGTATTATTCTCACCATAAAAAAACTCTTGCTCATAGCACCAGAAACTGCATGTGATTCAACTCCATTTAGGACTGGGAAACAAACGCGAGCTCACCTTACAAGAAACACAGTCTGCTTTTGAGAAAAGAGCACTCTTCTACTCTACAGTGTTTCCTATTGGGCCAGAACAGTGAGCTTGCTGAGGACCAAAGAACTGTGCTTCCTACACACACGGACCATATCTAGTTCAACTCTGCTTAGGAAACTGACAAGAACAGTAGCTCCTATTCAGCCCAATACACTGTACTTGCGGGGAACAGACGCGAGTGCTATTTGCACTGTGTATGGCAATTAGAGCACAATAGTGACTCTTCTTACCAGAAAACAACTCTTGCTCGTAGGACCAAAAACTGCATATTACGCAACTCCATTTAGGACTGGGAAACAAACGCTAGCTCGCCTTCCAAGAAACACACTCTGCTTTTGAGAAAAGAGCACTCTTCTACTCTACTGTTTCCTATGTGTTCCGAACAGTGAGCTTGTTCAGAACAAAAAAACTGTGCTTCCTACAAACACGGCCATATCTAGTTCAAGTCTGCTTAGGAACCTGACAAGAACAGTAGATCCTCTTCAGTCCGATACACTGTACTTGCTCGGAACAGATGCGAGTGCTATTTGCCCTGTGTATGGCAATTGGAGCACAATAGTGACTCTTCTTACCATAAAACAACTCTTGCTCGTAGGACCAGAAACTGCATGTGATTCAACTCCATTTAGGACTGGGAAACAAACGCTAGCTCGCCTTACAAGAAACACACTCTGCTTTAGAGAAAAGAGCACTTTTCTACTCTACTGTTTTTCCTATGGGGTCCAAACAGTGAGCTTGCTCAGAACAAAAGAACTGTGCTTCCTACACGGGAAATATCAAGCTCAACTCTGCTTAGGAAACTGACAAGAACAGTAGCTCCTATTCAGTCCAATACACTATACTTGCTGGGAACAGATGCGAGAGCTATTTGCACTGTGTATGGCATTTGGAGCGCAATAGTGACGCTTCTTACCAGAAAACAACTCTTGCTCGTAGGACCAAAATCTGCCTGAGACTCAACTCCATTTAGAACTGGGAAACAAACGCGAGCTCGCCTTACAAGAAACACACTCTGCTTTAGAGATAAGAGCACTCTTCTACTCTACTGTGTTTCCTATGGCGTCTGAACAGTGAGCTTGCTCAGAACTAAAAAACTGTGCTTCCTACACACACGGCCATATCTAGTTCAAATCTGCTTAGGAACCTGACAAGTACAGTAGATTCTCTTCCGTCCAATACACTGTACTTGCTGCGAAAAGACGCCAGTGCTATTTGTCCTGTGTATGGCAATGGCAGCGCAATACTGACTCTTCTTACCAGAAAACAACTCAGGTTTTTAGGACCAGAAACTGCATGTGATTCAACTCCATTTAGGACTGGGAAACAAACGCTAGCTCACCTTACAAGAAACACACTCTGCTTTAGAGAAAGAGCACGCTTCTACTCTACTGTGTTTCCTGTAGGGCCAGAACAGTGAGCTTGCTCAGAACAAAAGAACTGTGCTTCCTACACACGCGGGACATATCTCGTTCAACTCTGCTTAGGAAACTGACAAGAACAGTAGCTCCTCTTCATTCTGATATACTGTACTTGTTGTGAACAGACACGAGTGCTATTTGCACTGTTTATGGCAATGGGAGTGCAATAGTGACTTTCCTTACCAAAAAACATCTCTTGCTCGTAGGACCAGAAACTGCATGTGATTCACCTCCATATAGAACTGGGAAACAAACGCTAGCTCGCCTTACAAGAAATACACTCTGCTTTTGAGAAAAGAGCACTCTTCTACTCTACTGTGTTTCCTTTAGGGCCAGAACAGTGAGCTTGCTCAGAACAAAAGAACTGTGCTTCCTACACACACGGCCATATCTATTTCAACTCTGCTTAGGAACCTGACAAGAACAGTAGATCCTCTTCAGTCCAATACAGTGTACATGCTGGGAACAGACGCGTGTGCTATTTGCCCTGTGTATGACAATGGGAGCACAATAGTTACTCTTCTTAGCAGAAAACAACTCTTGCTCGTAGGACCAGAAACTGCATGTGATTCAACTCCATTTAGGACTGTGAAACAAACACTAACTTGCCTTACAAGAAACACACTCTGAGTTAGAGAGAAAAGCACTCTTCTACTCTATTGTGTTTCTTAAGAGGTCCGAACTTGCTCAGAACAAAAGAACTGTGCTTCCTACACACACGGCCATATCTAGTTAAATTCTGCTTAGGAACCTGACAAGAACAGTAGATCCTCTTCAGTCCAATACACTGTACTTGCTGGGAAGAGACTCCAGTACTCTTTGTCCTGTGTACAGCAATGGCAGCGCAATATTGACTCTTCTTAACAGAAAACAACTCTTGCTCATAGGACTGGAAACTGCCTGTGATTGAACTCCATTTAGGACTAGGAAACAAACGCTAGCTCGCCTTACAAGAAACACACTCTGCTTTTGAGAAAAGAGCACTCTTCTACACTACTGTGTTTCCTATGAGGTCCGAACAGTGAGCTTGCTCAGAACAAAAAATCGAGCTTCCTACACACACCGCCACACCTAGTTCAATTCTGCTTAGGAGCCTGAGAAGAACAGTAGATCCTCTTCAGTCCAATACACTGTACTGCTGGGAACAGACGCCAGTGCTATTTGTCCTGTGTATGGCAATGGCAGCGCAATAGTAACTCTTCTTACCAGAAACAACTCTTACTCCTAGGACCAGAAACTGCATGGGATTCAACTCCATTTAGGACTGGGAAACAAACGCTAGCTCGCCTTACAAGAAACACACTCTGCATTTGAGAAAAGAGCCCTCTTCTACTCTAAAGTGTTTCCTGTAGGGCCAGAACAGTGAGCTTGCTCAGAACAAAAGAACTGTGCTTCCAACACACACGGCCATATCTAGTTCAATTCTGATTAGGAACCTGACAAGAACAGTAGATCCTCTTCATTCCAATACACTGCACTTGCTGGGAACAGACGCCAGTGCTATTTGTCCTGTGTATGGCAATGGCAGCGCAATAGTGACTATTCTTACCATAAAAAAACTCTTGCTCGTAGCAAAAGAAACTGCATGTGATTCAACTCCATTTAGGACTGGGAAACAAACGCTAGCTCGCCTTACAAGAAACACACTCTGCTTTATTGAAAAGAGCACTCTTCTACTCTACTGTGTTTCCTATAGGGCCAGAACAGTGAGCTTGCTCAGAATAAAAGAACTGTGCTTCCTACACACGGGCCATATCTAGTTCAACTCTGCTTAGGAAACTGACAAGAACAGTAGCTCCTTTTCAGTCCGATACACTGTAATTGCTGGGAACAGACGCGAGTGCTATTTGCACTGTGTATGGCAATGGGAGCGCAAAGTGACTTTCCTTACCAGAAAACAACTCTTGCTTGTAGGACCAGAAACTGCATGGGATTCAACTCCATATAGGACTGGGAAACAAATGCTAGCTCCCCTTACATGAAACACACTCTGATTTTGAGAAAAGAGCACTCTTCTAGTCTACTGTGTTTCCTATGTGGTCCAAACAGTGAGCTTGCTCAGAACAAAAGAACTGTGCTTCCTACACTCACGGGCCATATCTCGTTCAACTCTGCTTAGGAAACTGACAAGAACAGTAGCTCCTCTTCAGTCCGATACACAGTACTTGCTGGGAACAGATGCGAGTGCTATTTGCACTGTGTATGGCAATGGGAGCACAATAGTGACTTCCTTACCAGAAAACAACTCTTGCTCGTAGGACCAGAAACAGCATGTGAATCCACTCCATTTAGGACTGGGAAACAAACGCTGGATCGCCTTACAAGAAACACACTCTGCTTTTGAGAAAAGAGCACTGTTCTTCTCTACTGTGTTTCCTATAGTGCCAGAACAGTGAGCTTGCTCAGAACAAAAGAACTGTGCTTCCTACACACACGGCCATATCTAGTTCAACTCTGCTTAGGAACCTGACAAGAACAGTAGATCCTGTTCAGTCCAATACACTGTACATACTGGGAACAGACGCCAGTGCCATTTGCCCTGTGTATGACAATGGGAGCACAATAGTGACTCTTCTTACCAGAAAACAACTCTTGCTCGTAGGACCAGAAACTGCATGTGATTCAACTCCATTTAGGACTGGGAAACAAATGCTAGCTTGCCTTACAAGAAACACACTCTGCTTTTGAGAAAAGAGCACTCTTCTACTTTACTGTGTTTACAATGGGGTCCAAACAGTGAGCTAGCTCAGAACAAAAGAACTGTGCTTCCTACACACACGGACCATATCTAGTTCAACTGTGCTGAGGAAACTGACAAGAACAGTAGCTCCTAATCATTCCAATACACTGTACTTGAAGGGAACAGACGCGAGTACTATTTGCACTGTGTATGGCAATTGGAGCGCAATAGTGACTCTTCTTACCAGAAAACAACTCTTGCTAGTAGGACAAAAAATTGTATGTGACTCAACTCCATTTAGGACTGGGAAACAAACGTGAGCTCACCTTACAAGAAAAACACTCGCTTTAGAGAAAAGAGCACTCTTCTACTCTACTGTCTTTCCTATGGGGTCCAAACAGTGAGCTTACTCAGAACAAAAGAACTGTGCTTCCTACACACATGGGCCATATCTCATTCAACTCTGCTTAGGAAACTGACAAGAACAGTAGCTCCTCTTCAGTCCGATACACTGTACTTGCTGGGAACAGACGCGAGTGCTATTTGCACTGTGTATGTCAATGGGAGCAAAATAGTTACTTCCTTACCAGAAAACAACTCTTGCTCGTAGGACAGGAAACTGCATGTGATTCAACTCCATTTAGGACTGGGAAACAAACGCTAGCTGGCCTTACAAGAAACACACTCTGCTTTTGAGAAAAGAGCACTCTTCTACTCTACTGTGTTTCCTATAGGGCCAGAACAGTGAGCTTGCTCAGAACAAAAGAACTGTGCTTCCTAGACACAGGGGACATATCTAGTTCAACTCTGCTTAGGAAACTGACAAGAACAGTAGCTCCTCTTCAGTCCAATACACTGTACTTGCTGGGAACCGACGCGAGTGCTATTTGCACTGTGTATGGCCAAGGGAGCACAATAGTGACTTTCCTTACCAGAAAACAACTCTTGCTCGTAGGACCAGAAACTGTATGTGATTCAAGTCCATTTAGGACTGGGAAACAAGTGCTATCTTGCCTTACAATAAACACAATCTGCTTTAGAGAAAAGAGCACTCTTCTACGATACTGTGTTTCCTATGGGGTCCGAACAGTGAGGTTGCTCAGAACAAAAAAACTGTGCTTCCTACACACATGGCCATATCTAGTTCAATTCTGCTTATAAACCTGACAAGAACAGTAGATCCTCTTCAGTCCAATACACTGTACTTGCTGGGAACAGACAACAGTGCTATTTGTCCTGTGTATGGCAATGGCAGCGCAATAGTGACTCTTCTTTCCAGAAAACAACTCTTGCTCTTAGGACCAGAAACTGCATGTGATTCAACTCCATTTAGGACTGGGAAACAAACACTAGCTCACCTTACAAGAAACACACTCTGCTTTTGAGAAAAGAGCACTCTTCTACTTTACTGTGTTTCCTATGGGGTCAAAACAGTGAGCTTGCTCAGAAAAAAAAACTGTGCTTCCTACACACGGACAATATCGAGTTCAACTCTGCTTAGGAAACTCACAAGAACAGTAGCTCCTCTTCAGTCCAATACACTGTACTTGCGGGGAACAGACGCGAGTGCTATTTGCACTGTGTATGGCTATTGGAGCACATAGTGACTTGTCTTACCAGAAAACAACTCTTGCTCATAGGACAAAAAACTGCATGTGACTCAACTCCATTTATGACTGGGAACCATCGCTAGCTCGCCTTCCAAGAAACACACTCTGCTTTTGAGGAAAGAGCACTCTATCCTCTACTGTGTTTCCTATGGGTTCTGAACAGTGAGCTTGCTCAGAACAAAAAAACTTTGCTTCCTACACACACGGCCATATCTAGTTCAAGTCTGCTTAGGAACCTGACAAGAACAGTAGATCCTCTTCCATCCAATACACTGTACTTGCTGGGAAAAGACGCCAGTGTTATTTGTCCTGTTTATGGAAATGGCAGCTCAATAGTGACTCTTCTTACCAGAAAACAACTCTTGCTTGTAGGACCAGAAACTGCATGTGATTCAACTCCATTTAGGACTGGGAAACAAACGCTAGCTCGCCTTACAAGAAAAACACTCTGCTTTTGAGAAAAGAGCACTCTTCTACTCTACTGTGTTTCCTATGGTGTCCAAACAGTGAGCTTGCTCAGAACAAAAGAACTGTGCTTCTTAAACACGCGGGACATATCTCGTTCAACTCTGCTTAGGAAACTGACAAGAACAGTAGCTGCTCTTCAGTCCGATACACTGGACTTGCTGGGAACAGACTTGAGTGCTATTTGCACTGTGTATGGCAATGGGAGCGCAATAGTGACTTTCCTTACCAGAAAACAACTCTTGCTCGTAAGACCAGAAACTGCATCGGATTCAACTCCATATAGGACTGGGAAACAAACGCTAGATCGCCTTACAAGAAACACAATCTGCTTTTTAGAAAAGAGCACTCTTCTACTCTACTGTGTTTCCTATAGGGCCTGAACAGTGAGCTTGCTCAGAACAAAAGAACTGTGCTTCCTACACACACGGCCATAACTAGTTCAACTCTGCTTAGGAAACGGACAAGAACAGTAGCTCCTATTCAGTCCAATACACTGTACTTGCTGGGAACAGACGCGAGTGCTATTTGCACTGTGTATGTCAATGGGAGCACAATAGTGACTTTCCTTACCAGAAAACAACTCGTGCTCATAGGACCAGAAACTGTATGTGATTCAACTCCATTTAGGACTGGGAAACAAATTCTATTTCGCCTTACAAGAAACACAATCTGCTTTAGAGAAAAGAGCACTCTTCTACTCTACTGTGTTTCCTAAGGGGTCCGAACAGTGAGCTTGCTCAGAACAAAAAAACTGTGCTTCCTACACACACGGCCATATCTAGGTCAATTCTGCTTATAAACCTGACAAGAACAGTAGATCCTCTTCAGTCCAATATACTCTACTTCCTGGGAACAGACGCCAGTGCTATTTGTCCTGTATATGGCAATGGCAGCGCAATAGTGACTCTTCTTACCAGAAACAACTCTTACTCCTAGGACCAGAAACTGCATGGGATTCAACTCCATTTAGGACTGGGAAACAAACGCTAGCTCGCCTTACAAGAAACACACTCTGCTTTTGAGAAAAGAGCCCTCTTCTACTCTAAAGTGTTTCCAGTATGGCCAGAACAGTGAGCTTGCTCAGAACAAATGAACTGTGCTTCCAACACACACGGCCATATCTAGTTCAATTCTGATTAGTAACCTGACAAGAACAGTAGATCCTCTTCATTCCAATACACTGTACTTGCTGGGAACAGACGCCAGTGCTATTTGTCCTTTGTATGGCAATGGCAGCGCAATAGTGACTATTCTTACCATAAAAAAATTCTTGCTCGTAGCACCAGAAACTGCATGTGATTCAACTCCATTTAGGACTGGGAAACATAAGCTAGCTCGCCTTACAAGAAACACACTCTGCTTTAGAGAAAAGAGCACTCATCTACTCTACTGTGTTTCCTATGGGGTCCAAACAGTGAGCTTGCTCAGAACAAAAGAACTGTGCTTCCTACACACGCGGGACATATCTCGTTCAACTCTGCTTAGGAAACTGACAAGAACAGTAGCTCCTCTTCAGTCCGATATACTGTACTTGCTGAGAACAGACGCGAGTGCTATTTGCACTGTTTATGGCAATGGGAGCGCAATAGAGACTTTCCTTACCAGAAAACAACTCTTGCTCGTAGGACCAGAAACTGCATGTGATTCAACTCAATGTAGGACTGGGAAACAAATGCTAACTCGCCTTACATGAAACACACTCTGCTTTTGAGAAAAGAGCACTCTTCTACTCTACTGTCTTTCCTATGGGGTCCGAACAGTGAGCTTGCTCAGTACAAAAGAACTGTGCTTCCTACACACACGGGCCATATCTAGTTCAACTCTGCTTAGGAAACTCACAAGAACAGTAGCTCCTCTTCAGTCCAATACACTGTACTTGTGGGGAACAGACGCGAGTGCTATTTGCACTGTGTATGGCTAATGGAGCACAATAGTGACTCGTCTTACCAGAAAACAACTCTTGCTCGTAGGACAAAAAACTGCATGTGACTCAACTCCATATATGACTGGGAACCATCGCTAGCTCGCCTTCCAAGAAACACACTCTGCTTTTGAGGAAAGAGCACTCTATCCTCTACTGTGTTTCCTATGGGTTCTGAACAGTGAGCTTGCTCAGAACAAAAAAACTTTGCTTCCTACACACACGGCCATATCTAGTTCAAGTCTGCTTAGGAACCTGACAAGAACAATAGATCCTCTTCCATCCAATACACTGTACTTGCTGGGAAAAGACGCCAGTGTTATTTGTCCTGTGTATGGAAATGGCAGCTCAATAGTGACTCTTCTTACCAGAAAACAACTCTTGCTTGTAGGACCAGAAACTGCATGTGATTCAACTCCATTTAGGACTGGGAAACAAACGCTAGCTCGCCTTACAAGAAAAACACTCTGCTTTTGAGAAAAGAGCACTGTTCTACTCTACTGTGTTTCCTATGGTGTCCAAACAGTGAGCTTGCTCCGAACAAAAGAACTGTGCTTCCTAAACACGCGGGACATATCTCGTTCAACTCTGCTTAGGAAACTGACAAGAACAGTAGCTCCTCTTCAGTCTGATACACTGTACTTGCTGGGAACAGACTTGAGTGCTATTTGCACTGTGTATGGCAATGGGAGCGCAATAGTGACTTTCCTTACCAGAAAACAACTCTTGCTCGTAGGACCAGAAACTGCATCGGATTCAACTCCATATAGGACTGGGAAACAAACGCTAGATCGCCTTACAAGAAACACAATCTGCTTTTTAGAAAAGAGCACTCTTTAACTCTACTGTGTTTCCTATAGGGCCTGAACAGTGAGCTTGCTCAGAACAAAAGAACTGTGCTTCCTACACACACGGCCATAACTAGTTCAACTCTGCTTAGGAAACTGACAAGAACAGTAGCTCCTATTCAGTCCAATACACTGTACTTGCTGGGAACAGACGCGAGTGCTATTTGCACTGTGTATGTCAATGGGAGCACAATAGTGACTTTCCTTACCAGAAAACAACTCTTGCTCATAGGACCAGAAACTGTATGTGATTCAACTCCATTTAGGACTGGGAAACAAATGCTATTTCGCCTTACAAGAAACACAATCTGCTTTAGAGAAAAGAGCACTCTTCTACTCTACTTTTTTTCCTATGGGGTCCGAACAGTGAGCTTGCTCAGAACAAAAAAACTGTGCTTCCTACACACACGGCCATATATAGTTCAATTCTGCTTATAAACCTGACAAGAACAGTAGATCCTCTTCAGTCCAATACACTCTACTTCCTGGGAACAGACGCCAGTGCTATTTGTCCTGTGTATGGCAATGGCAGCGCAATAGTGACTCTTCTTACCAGAAACAACTCTTACTCCTAGGACCAGAAACTGCATGGGATTCAACTCCATTTAGGACTGGGAAACAAACGCTAGCTCGCCTTACAAGAAACACACTCTGCTTTTGAGAAAAGAGCCCTCTTCTACTCTAAAGTGTTTCCTGTAGGGCCAGAAAAGTGAGCTTGCTCAGAACATATGAACTGTGCTTCCAACACACACGGCCATATCTGGTTCATTCTGATTAGGAACCTGACAAGAACAGTAGATCCTCTTAATTCCAATACACTGTACTTGCTGGGAACAGACGCCAGTGCTATTTGTCCTGTGTATGACAATGGCAGCGCAATAGTGATTATTCTCACCATAAAAAAACTCTTGCTCATAGCACCAGAAACTGCATGTGATTCAACTCCATTTAGGACTGGGAAACAAACGCGAGCTCACCTTACAAGAAACACACTCTGCTTTTGAGAAAAGAGCACTCTTCTACTCTACAGTGTTTCCTATTGGGCCAGAACAGTGAGCTTGCTGAGAACAAAAGAACTGTGCTTCCTACACACACGGACCATATCTAGTTCAACTCTGCTTAGGAAACTGACAAGAACAGTAGCTCCTATTCAGCCCAATACACTGTACTTGCGGGGAACAGACGCGAGTGCTATTTGCACTGTGTATGGCAATTAGAGCACAATAGTGACTCTTCTTACCAGAAAACAACTCTTGCTCGTAGGACCAAAAACTGCATATTACGCAACTCCTTTTAGGACTGGGAAACAAACGCTAGCTCGCCTTCCAAGAAACACACTCTGCTTTTGAGAAAAGAGCACTCTTCTACTCTACTGTTTCCTATGTGTTCCGAACAGTGAGCTTGTTCAGAACAAAAAAACTGTGCTTCCTACAAACACGGCCATATCTAGTTCAAGTCTGCTTAGGAACCTGACAAGAACAGTAGATCCTCTTCAGTCCGATACACTGTACTTGCTCGGAACAGACGCGAGTGCTATTTGCCCTGTGTATGGCAATTGGAGCACAATAGTGACTCTTCTTACCATAAAACAACTCTTGCTCATAGGACCAGAAACTGCATGTGATTAAACTCCATTTAGGACTGGGAAACAAACGCTAGCTCGCCTTACAAGAAACACACTCTGCTTTAGAGAAAAGAGCACTTTTCTACTCTACTGTTTATCCTATGGGGTCCAAACAGTGAGCTTGCTCAGAACAAAAGAACTGTGCTTCCTACACGGGAAATATCAAGCTCAACTCTGCTTAGGAAACTGACAAGAACAGTAGCTCCTATTCAGTCCAATACACTATACTTGCTGGGAACAGATGCGAGAGCTATTTGCACTGTGTATGGCATTTGGAGCGCAATAGTGACGCTTCTTACCAGAAAACAACTCTTGCTCGTAGGACCAAAATCTGCCTGAGACTCAACTCCATTTAGAACTGGGAAACAAACGCGAGCTCGCCTTACAAGAAACACACTCTGCTTTAGAGATAAGAGCACTCTTCTACTCTACTGTGTTTCCTATGGCGTCTGAACAGTGAGCTTGCTCAGAACTAAAAAACTGTGCTTCCTACACACACGGCCATATCTAGTTCAAATCTGCTTAGGAACCTGACAAGTACAGTAGATTCTCTTCCGTCCAATACACTGTACTTGCTGCGAAAAGACGCCAGTGCTATTTGTCCTGTGTATGGCAATGGCAGCGCAATACTGACTCTTCTTACCAGAAAACAACTCAGGTTTTTAGGACCAGAAACTGCATGTGATTCAACTCCATTTAGGACTGGGAAACAAACGCTAGCTCACCTTACAAGAAACACACTCTGCTTTAGAGAAAGAGCACGCTTCTACTCTACTGTGTTTCCTGTAGGGCCAGAACAGTGAGCTTGCTCAGAACAAAAGAACTGTGCTTCCTACACACGCGGGACATATCTCGTTCAACTCTGCTTAGGAAACTGACAAGAACAGTAGCTCCTCTTCATTCTGATATACTGTACTTGTTGTGAACAGACACGAGTGCTATTTGCACTGTTTATGGCAATGGGAGTGCAATAGTGACTTTCCTTACCAAAAAACATCTCTTGCTCGTAGGACCAGAAACTGCATGTGATTCACCTCCATATAGAACTGGGAAACAAACGCTAGCTCGCCTTACAAGAAATACACTCTGCTTTTGAGAAAAGAGCACTCTTCTACTCTACTGTGTTTCCTTTAGGGCCAGAACAGTGAGCTTGTTCAGAACAAAAGAACTGTGCTTCCTACACACACGGCCATATCTATTTCAACTCTGCTTAGGAACCTGACAAGAACAGTAGATCCTCTTCAGTCCAATACAGTGTACATGCTGGGAACAGACGCGTGTGCTATTTGCCCTGTGTATGACAATGGGAGCACAATAGTTACTCTTCTTAGCAGAAAACAACTCTTGCTCGTAGGACCAGAAACTGCATGTGATTCAACTCCATTTAGGACTGTGAAACAAACACTAACTTGCCTTACAAGAAACACACTCTGAGTTAGAGAGAAAAGTACTCTTCTACTCTATTGTGTTTCTTAAGAGGTCCGAACTTGCTCAGAACAAAAGAACTGTGCTTCCTACACACACGGCCATATCTAGTTAAATTCTGCTTAGGAACCTGACAAGAACAGTAGATCCTCTTCAGTCCAATACACTGTACTTGCTGGGAAGAGACTCCAGTACTCTTTGTCCTGTGTACAGCAATGGCAGCGCAATATTGACTCTTCTTAACAGAAAACAACTCTTGCTCATAGGACTGGAAACTGCCTGTGATTGAACTCCATTTAGGACTAGGAAACAAACGCTAGCTCGCCTTACAAGAAACACACTCTGCTTTTGAGAAAAGAGCACTCTTCTACACTACTGTGTTTCCTATGAGGTCCGAACAGTGAGCTTGCTCAGAACAAAAAATCGAGCTTCCTACACACACCGCCACACCTAGTTCAATTCTGCTTAGGAACCTGAGAAGAACAGTAGATCCTCTTCAGTCCAATACACTGTACTGCTGGGAACAGACGCCAGTGCTATTTGTCCTGTGTATGGCAATGGCAGCGCAATAGTAACTCTTCTTACCAGAAACAACTCTTACTCCTAGGACCAGAAACTGCATGGGATTCAACTCCATTTAGGACTGGGAAACAAACACTAGCTCGCCTTACAAGAAACACACTCTGCTTTTGAGAAAAGAGCCCTCTTCTACTCTAAAGTGTTTCCTGTAGGGCCAGAACAGTGAGCTTGCTCAGAACAAAAGAACTGTGCTTCCAACACACACGGCCATATCTAGTTCAATTCTGATTAGGAACCTGACAAGAACAGTAGATCCTCTTCATTCCAATACACTGCACTTGCTGGGAACAGACGCCAGTGCTATTTGTCCTGTGTATGGCAATGGCAGCGCAATAGTGACTATTCTTACCATAAAAAAACTCTTGCTCGTAGCAAAAGAAACTGCATGTGATTCAACTCCATTTAGGACTGGGAAACAAACGCTAGCTCGCCTTACAAGAAACACACTCTGCTTTATTGAAAAGAGCACTCTTCTACTCTACTGTGTTTCCTATAGGGCCAGAACAGTGAGCTTGCTCAGAACAAAAGAACTGTGCTTCCTACACATGGGCCATATCTAGTTCAACTCTGCTTAGGAAACTGACAAGAACAGTAGCTCCTCTTCAGGCCGATATGCTGTACTTCCTGGGGTCAGAAACGAGTGCTATTTGCACTGTTTATGGCAATGGGAGCGCAATAGTGACTCTTCTTACCAGAAAACAACTCTTGCTCGTAGGACCAGAAACTGCATGTGATTCCACTCCATTTAGGACTGGGAAACAAACGCTAGCTTGCCTTACAAGAAACACACTCTGCTTTAGAGAAAACAGCACTCTTCTACTCTACTGTGTTTCCTGTAGGGCCAGAACAGTGAGCTTGCTCAGAATAAAAGAACTGTGCTTCCTACACACGGGCCATATCTAGTTCAACTCTGCTTAGGAAACTGACAAGAACAGTAGCTCCTTTTCAGTCCGATACACTGTAATTGCTGGGAACAGACGCGAGTGCTATTTGCACTGTGTATGGCAATGGGAGCGCAAAGTGACTTTCCTTACCAGAAAACAACTCTTGCTTGTAGGACCAGAAACTGCATGGGATTCAACTCCATATAGGACTGGGAAACAAATGCTAGCTCCCCTTACATGAAACACACTCTGCTTTTGAGAAAAGAGCACTCTTCTACTCTACTGTGTTTCCTATGTGGTCCAAACAGTGAGCTTGCTCAGAACAAAAGAACTGTGCTTCCTACACTCACGGGCCATATCTCGTTCAACTCTGCTTAGGAAACTGACAAGAACAGTAGCTCCTCTTCAGTCCGATACACAGTACTTGCTGGGAACAGACGCGAGTGCTATTTGCACTGTGTATGGCAATGGGAGCACAATAGTGACTTCCTTACCAGAAAACAACTCTTGCTCGTAGGACCAGAAACAGCATGTGAATCCACTCCATTTAGGACTGGGAAACAAACGCTGGATCGCCTTACAAGAAACACACTCTGCTTTTGAGAAAAGAGCACTGTTCTTCTCTACTGTGTTTCCTATAGTGCCAGAACAGTGAGCTTGCTCAGAACAAAAGAACTGTGCTTCCTACACACACGGCCATATCTAGTTCAACTCTGCTTAGGAACCTGACAAGAACAGTAGATCCTGTTCAGTCCAATACACTGTACATACTGGGAACAGACGCCAGTGCTATTTGCCCTGTGTATGACAATGGGAGCACAATAGTGACTCTTCTTACCAGAAAACAACTCTTGTTCGTAGGACCAGAAACTGCATGTGATTCAACTCCATTTAGGACTGGGAAACAAATGCTAGCTTGCCTTACAAGAAACACACTCTGCTTTTGAGAAAAGAGCACTCTTCTACTTTACTGTGTTTACAATGGGGTCCAAACAGTGAGCTTGCTCAGAACAAAAGAACTGTGCTTCCTACACACACGGACCATATCTAGTTCAACTGTGCTGAGGAAACTGACAAGAACAGTAGCTCCTAATCATTCCAATACACTGTACTTGAAGGGAACAGACGCGAGTACTATTTGCACTGTGTATGGCAATTGGAGCGCAATAGTGACTCTTCTTACCAGAAAACAACTCTTGCTAGTAGGACAAAAAATTGTATGTGACTCAACTCCATTTAGGACTGGGAAACAAACGTGAGCTCACCTTACAAGAAAAACACTCGCTTTAGAGAAAAGAGCACTCTTCTACTCTACTGTCTTTCCTATGGGGTCCAAACAGTGAGCTTACTCAGAACAAAAGAACTGTGCTTCCTACACACACGGGCCATATCTCATTCAACTCTGCTTAGGAAACTGACAAGAACAGTAGCTCCTCTTCAGTCCGATACACTGTACTTGCTGGGAACAGACGCGAGTGCTATTTGCACTGTGTATGTCAATGGGAGCAAAATAGTTACTTCCTTACCAGAAAACAACTCTTGCTCGTAGGACAGGAAACTGCATGTGATTCAACTCCATTTAGGACTGGGAAACAAACGCTAGCTGGCCTTACAAGAAACACACTCTGGTTTTGAGAAAAGAGCACTCTTCTACTCTACTGTGTTTCCTATAGGGCCAGAACAGTGATCTTGCTCAGAACAAAAGAACTGTGCTTCCTAGACACACGGGACATATCTAGTTCAACTCTGCTTAGGAAACTGACAAGAACAGTAGCTCCTCTTCAGTCCAATACACTGTACTTGCTGGGAACCGACGCGAGTGCTATTTGCACTGTGTATGGCAAAGGGAGCACAATAGTGACTTTCCTTACCAGAAAACAACTCTTGCTCGTAGGACCAGAAACTGTATGTGATTCAAGTCCATTTAGGACTGGGAAACAAGTGCTATCTTGCCTTACAATAAACACAATCTGCTTTAGAGAAAAGAGCACTCTTCTACGATACTGTGTTTCCTATGGGGTCCGAACAGTGAGGTTGCTCAGAACAAAAAAACTGTGCTTCCTACACACATGGCCATATCTAGTTCAATTCTGCTTATAAACCTGACAAGAACAGTAGATCCTCTTCAGTCCAATACACTGTACTTGCTGGGAACAGACAACAGTGCTGTTTGTCCTGTGTATGGCAATGGCAGCGCAATAGTGACTCTTCTTTCCAGAAAACAACTCTTGCTCTTAGGACCAGAAACTGCATGTGATTCAACTCCATTTAGGACTGGGAAACAAACACTAGCTCACCTTACAAGAAACACACTCTGCTTTTGAGAAAAGAGCACTCTTCTACTTTACTGTGTTTCCTATGGGGTCAAAACAGTGAGCTTGCTCAGAAAAAAAAACTGTGCTTCCTACACACGGACAATATCTAGTTCAACTCTGCTTAGGAAACTGACAAGAACAGTAGCTCCTTTTCAGTCCGATACACTGTACTTGCTGGGAACAGACGCGAGTGCTATTTGCACTGTGTATGGCAATGGGAGCACAACAGTTACTTCCTAACCAGAAAACAATTCTTGCTCGTAGGACCAGAAACTGCATGTGATTCAACTCCATTTAGGACTGGGAAACAAACGCTAGCTCTCCTTATAAGAAACACACTCTGCTTTTGAGAAGAGAGCACTCTTCTACTCTACTGTGTTTCCTATGGGGTCCAAAGAGTGAGCTTCCTCAGAACAAAAGAACTGTGCTTCCTACACACACGGACCATATCTAGTTCAACTCTGCTTGGGAACCTGACAAGAACAGTAGCTCCTCTTCAGTCCAATACACTGTACTTGCTGGGAACAGACGCGAGTGCTGTTTGCACTGTGTATGGCAATTGGAGCACAATAGTGACTCGTCTTACCAGAAAACAACTCTTGCTCATAGGACAAAAAACTGCATGTGACTCAACTCCATTTAGGACTGGGAAACAAACACGAGTTCGCCTTACAAGAAACACACTCTGCTTTTGAGAAAAGAGCACTCTTCTACTCAACTGTGTTTCCATTAAGACCAAAACAGTGAGCTTGCTCAGAACAAAAGAACTGTGTTTCCTACACATACGGTCATATCTAGTTCAATTCTGCTTAGGAAATTGACAAGAATAGTAGATCCTCTTCAGTGCAACACACTGTACTTGCTGGGAACAGATGCCAGTGCTATTTGTCCTGTGTATGGCAATGGCAGCGCAATAGTGACTATTCTTACCATAAAACATCTCTTGCTCGTAGGACCAGAAACTGCATGTGATTCAACTCCATTTAGGACTGGGACACAAACGCTAGCTCGCCTTACAAGAAACACACTCTGCTTTTGAGAAAAGAGCACTGTTCTACTCTACTGTGTTTCCTATAGGGCCAGAACAGTGAGCTTGCTGAGAACAAAAGAACTGTGCTTCCTACACAAAAGGACCATATCTAGTTCAACTATGCTTTGGAAACTAACAAGAACAGTAGCTCCTATTCAGTCCAATACACTGTAATTGCTGGGAACAGACGCGAGTGCTATTTGCACTGTGTATGGCAATTGGAGCGAAATAGTGACTCTTCTTACCAGAAAACAACTCTTGCTCGTAGGACCAAAAACTGCATGTGACTCAACTCCATTTAGGACTGGGAAACAAACGCGAGCTCGCCTTACAAGAAACACACTCTGCTTTAGAGAAAAGAGCACTCTTCTACTCTACTGAGTTTCCCAAGGGGGCCAAACAGTGAGCTTGCTCAGAACAAAGAACTGTGCTTCCTACACACATGGGCCATATCTAGTTCAACTCTGCTTAAAAAACTGACAAGAACAGTAGATCCTCTTCAGTCCAATACTCTGTACTTGCTAGGAGCAGATGCAAGTGCTATTTGCACTGTGTATGGCAATGAGAGTGCAATAGTGACTCTTCTTACAAGAAAAAAACTCTTGTTCGTAGGACCAAAAACTGCATGTGTCTCAACTCCATTTAGGACTGGGAAAGAAATGCTAGCTTGCCTTACAAGAAAAACTCTTTGCTTTTGACAAAAGACCATTCTTCTACTATACTGTTTTTCCTATAGGGCCAGATGAGTGAGCTTCCTCAGAACAAAAGAACTGTGCTTCCTACACACACGGACCATATCTCGTTCAACTCTGCTTAGGAAACTGACAAGAATAGTAGCTCCTATTCAGTCCAATACACTGTACTTGCTGGGAACAGACGTGAGTGCTATTTGCACTGTGTATGGCAATTGGAGCACAATAGTGACTCTTCTTACCAGAAAACAACTCTTGCTCGTAGGAGCAAAAACTGCCTGTGACTCAACTCCATTTTGGACTGGGAAACAAACGCGAGCTCGCCTTACAAGAAACACACTCTGCTTTTGAGAAAAGATCACTCTTCTACTCTACTGTGTTTCCTATAGGGCCAAAAGAGTGAGCTTGCTCAGAACAAAAGAACTGTGCTTCCTACACACACAGTCATATCTAGTTCAACTCTGCTTAGGAACCTGACAAGAACAGTAGCTCCTCTTCAGTCCAATACACTGTACTTGCTGGGAACAGACGCGAGTGCTATTTGCACTGTGTTTGGCAATTGGAGCACAATAGTGACTAGTCTTACCAGAAAACAACTCTTGCACGTAGGACAAAAAACTGCATGTGACTCAACTCCATTTAGGACTGGGAAACAAATGCGAGTTCACCTTACAAGAAACACACTCTGCTTTTGAGAAAAGAGCACTCTTCTACTCAACTGTGTTTCCATTTAGACCAAAACAGTGAGCTTGCTCAGAACCAAAGAACTGTGATTCCTACACATACGGTCATATCTAGTTCAATTCTGCTTAGGAAATTGACAAGAATAGTAGATCCTCTTCAGTGCAATACACTGTACTTGCTGGGAACAGATGCCAGTGCTATTTGTCCTGTGTATGGCAATGGCAGCGCAATAGTGACTATTCTTACCATAAAACAACTCTTGCTCGTAGGACCAGAAACTGCATGTGATTCAACTCCATTTAGGACTGGGACACAAACGCTAGCTCGCCTTACAAGAAACACACTCTGCTTTTGAGAAAAGAGCACTGTTCTACTCTACTGTGTTTCCTATAGGGCCAGAACAGTGAGCTTGCTGAGAACAAAAGAACTGTGCTTCCTACACAAACGGATCATATCTAGTTCAACTATGCTTTGGAAACTAACAAGAACAGTAGCTCCTATTCAGTCCAATACACTGTACTTGCTGGGAACAGACGCGAGTGCTATTTGCACTGTGTATGGCAATTGGAGCGAAATAGTGACTCTTCTTACCAGAAAACAACTCTTGCTCGTAGGACCAAAAACTGCATGTGACTCAACTCCATTTAGGACTGGGAAACAAACGCGAGCTCGCCTTACAAGAAACACACTCTGCTTTAGAGAAAAGAGCACTCTTCTATTTTACTGTGTTTCCTATAGGGCCAGAACAGTGAGCTAGCTCAGAACAAAAGAACTGTGCTTCCTACACACACGGCCATATCTAGTTCAACTCTGCTTAGGAACCTGACAAGAACAGTAGATCCTCTTCAGTCCAATACACTGTACATGCTGGGAACAGACGCCAGTGCTATTTGCCCTGTGTATGAAAATGGGAGCACAATAGTGACTCTTCTTACCAGAAAACAACTCTTGCTCATAGGACCAGAAACTGCATGTGATTCAACTCTATTTAGGACTGGGAAACAAACGATAGCTCGTTTTACAAGAAACACACTCTGCTTTTGAGAAAAGAGCACTCTTCTACTCTACAGTGTTTCCTATCGGGCCAGAACAGTGAGCTTGCTGAGAACAAAAGAACTGTGCTTCCTACACACACTGACCATATCTAGTTCAACTCTGCTTAGGAAACTGACAAGAACAGTAGCTCCTATTCAGCCCAATACACTGTACTTGCGGGGAACAGACGCGAGTGCTATTTGCACTGTGTATGGCAATTAGAGCGCAATAGTGACTCTTCTTACCAGAAAACAACTCTTGCTCGTAGGACCAAAAACTGCATATTACGCAACTCCATTTAGGACTGGGAAACAAACGCGAGCTCATCTTACAAGAAACACACTCTGCTTTTGAGAAAAGAGCACTCATCTACTCTACTGTGTTTCCTATGGGGTCCAAACAGTGAGCTTGCTCAGAACAGAAAACTCTGCTTCCTACACACGGACCATATCTAGTTCAACTCTGCTTATGAAACTGACAAGAACAGTAGCTCCTCTTCAGTCCGATACACTGTACTTGCTGGGAACAGACGCAAGTGCTATTTGCACTGTGTATGGCAATGGGAGCACAATAGTGACTCTTCTTACCAGAAAACATCTCTTGCTCGTAGGACCAGAAACTGCATGAGATTCAACTCCATTTAGGACTGGGAAACAAACGCTAGCTCGCATTGAAAGAAACACACTCTGCTTTTGAGAAAAGAGCCCTCTTATACTCTAAAGTGTTTCCTATAGGGCCAGAACAGTGATCTTGCTCAGAAAAAATAAACTGTGCTTCCTACACACACGGGCCATATCTAGTTCAACTCTGCTTAGGAAACTGACAAAAACAGTAGCTCCTCTTCAGTACGATACCCTGTACTAGCTGGGAACCCACGCGAGTGCTATTTGCACTGTGTATGGCAATGGGAGCACAATAGTGACTTTTCTTACCAGAAAACAACTCTTACTCGTAGGACCAGAAACTGCATGTGATTCAACTCCATTTAGGACTGGGAAACAAATGCTAGCTCGCATTACATGAAACACACTCTGCTTTTTAGAAAAGAGCACTCTTCTACTCTACTGTGTTTCCTATGGGTGGGAACAGTGAGCTTGCTCAGAACACAAGAACTGTGCTTCCTACACACACGGGCCATATCTAGTTCAACTCTGCTTAGGAAACTGAGAAGAACAGTAGCTCCACTTCAGTCCAATTCACTGTACATGCTAGGAACAGACGCCAGGACTATTTGCTCTGTGTATGACAATGGGAGCACAATAGGGACTCTTATTACCAGAAAACAACTCTTGCTCATAGGATCAGAAACTGCATGTGATTCAACTCCATTAAGGACTGGGAAACAAATCCTAGCTCGCCTTACATGAAAGACACTCTGCTTTTGAGAAAAAAGTACTCTTCTACTCTACTGAGTCTCCTATGGGATCCGAATAGTGAGCTTGCTCAGAACAAAAGAACTGTGCTTCCTACACACACGGGCCATATCTAGTTCAACTCTGCTTAGGAAACTGACAAGAACAGTAGATCCTCTTCAGTCCAATACACTGTACTTGCTGGGAACAGATGCAAGTGCGATTTGCACTGTGTATGGCAATGGGAGTGCAATAGTGACTCTTCTTACCAGAAAAAACCTCTTGCTCGTAGGACCAAAAACTGCATGTGTCTCAACTCCATTTAGGACTGGGAAAGAAACGCAAGCTCGAATTACAAGAAAAACACTCTGCTTTTGAGAAAAGAGCACTCTTCTACTCTACTGTGTTTCCTATAGGGCCAGAACAGTGAGCTTGATCAGAACAAAAGAACTGTGCTTCCTTCACACGGGCCATATCTAGTTCAACTCTGCTTAGGAAACTGACAAGAACAGTAGCTCCTCTTCAGTCCAATGCACTGTACTTGCTAGGAACGGACCGAGTGCTATTTGCTCTATGTATGGCAATGGGAGCGCAATAGTGTCTTTCCTTACCAGAAACCAACTCTTAGTTGTAGGAACAGAAACTGCATGTGATTCAACTCCATTTAGGACTGGGAAACAAATGCTAGCTCGCCTTACGTGAAACACACTCTGCTTTAGAGAAAAGAGCACACTTCTACTCTACTGTGTTTCTTATAGGGCCAGAACAGTGAGCTTGCTCAGAACAAGAGAACTGTTCTTCCTACACACACGCGCCATATCTCGTTCAACTCTGCTTAGGAAACTGACAAGAACATTAGCTCCTCTTCAGTCCGATACACTGTACTTGCTGGGAACAGACGCGAGTGCTCTTTGCACTGTGTATTGCAATGGGAACACAATAGTGACTTTCCTTACCATAAAACAAGTCTTGCTCGTAGGACCAGAAACTGCATGTGATTCAACTCCATTTAGGACTGGGAAACAAATACTAGCTCGCCTTACAAGAAACACACTCTGCTTTAGAGAAAAGAGCACTCCTCTACTCTACTGTGTTTCCTATGGGGTCCGAACAGTGAGCTTGCTCAGAACAAAAAAACTGTGCTTCCTACACACATGGCCATATCTAGTTCAATTCTGCTTATATACCTGACAAGAACAGTAGATCCTCTTCAGTCCAATACACTGTACTTGCTGGGAACAGACGCCAGTGATAATTGTCTTTTGTATGGCAATGGCAGTGCAATAGTGACTCTTCTTACCAGAAAACAACTCTTGCTCGTAGGACCCAAAACTGCATGTGATTCAACTCCATTTACGACTGGGAAACAAACACTAGCTCACGTTACAAGAAACACATTCTGCATTTGAGAAAAGAGCACTCTTCTACTCTACTGTGTTTCCTATGGGGTCCAAACTGTGAGCTTGCTCAGAACAAAAGAACTGTGCTTCCTACACACACGGGCCATAACTAGTTCAACTCTGCTTAGGAAACTGACAAGAACAGTAGCTCCTCTTCAGTCCAATTCACTGTACATGCTAGGAAAGACGCCAGGACTATTTGCTCTGTGTATGACAATGGGAGCGCAATAGGGACTCTTCTTACCAGAAAACAACTCTTGCTTGTAGGACCAGAAACTGCATGTGATTCAACTCCATTTAGGACCTGGAAACAAATGCTACCTCGCCTTACATGAAACACACTCTGCTTTAGAGAAAAGAGCACTCTTCTACTCTACTGTGTTTCTTATAGGGCCAGAACAGTGAGCTTGCTCAGAACAAGAGAACTGTTCTTCCTACACACACGTGCCATATCTCATTCAACTCTGCTTAGGAAACTGACAAGAACAGTAGCTCCTCTTCAGTCCGATACACTGTACTTGCTTATAACAGACGCGAGGGCTATTTGCACTGTGTATGGCAATGGGAGCACAATAGTGACTTTCCTTACCAGAAAACAACTCTTGGTCGTAGGACCAGAAACTGCATGTGATTCAACTCCAAATAGGACTGGGAAACAAACGCTAGCTCGCCTTACAAGAAACACACTCTTCTTTTGAGAAAAGAGCACTCTTCTACTCTACTATGTTTCCTATGGGGTCCAAACGGTGAGCTTGCTAAGAACAAAAGAACTGTGCTTCCTACACACAAGGACCATATGTAGTTCAACTCTGCTTAGGAAACTGACAAGAACAGTAGCTCCTCTTCAGTCCAATACACTGTACTTGCTGGGAACAAACGTGAGTGCTATTTGCACTGTGTATGGCAATGAGACCACAATAGTGACTTTCCTTACCAGAAAACAACTCTTGCTCGTAGGGCCACAAAGTGCATGTGATTCAACGCCATTTAGGACTAGGAAACAAACGCTAGCTTGCCTTACAAGAAACACACTCTGCTTTTGAGAAAAGAGCACTCTTCTACTCTACTGTGTTTCCTATGGGGTCCAAACAGTGAGCTTTCTCAGAACAAAAGAACTGTGCTTCCTACACACATGGACCATATCTAGTTAAACTCTGCTTAGGAAACTGTCAAGAACAATAGCTCCTATTCAGTCCAATAAACTGTAATTGCTGGGAACAGACGCGAGTGCTATTTGCACTGTGTATGGCATTTGGAGCACAATAGTGACTCTTCTTACCAGAAAACAACTCTTTCTCGTAGGACCAAAAACTGCATGTGACTCAACTCCATTTAGGACTGGGAAACAAACGCGAGCATGCCTTTATGAAACACACTCTGCTTTAGAGAAAAGAGCACTCATCTACTCTACAGTGTTTCCTATAGGGCCAGAACAGTGAGCTTGCTCAGAACATAATAACTGTGCTTCCTACACACACGGGCCATATCTAGTTCAACTCTGCTTAGGAAACTGACAAGAACAGTAGCTCCTCTTCAGTCCGATACACTGTACTTGCTGAGAACAGACTCGAGTGCTATTTGCACTGTGTATGGCAATTGGAGCACAATAGTGACTTGTCTTACCAGAAAACAACTCTTCCTCGTAGGACAAAAAACTGCAGGTGACTCAACTCCATTTAGGACTGGGAAACAAACTTTAGCTTTCCTTACAAGAAACACACTCTGCTTTTGAGAAAAGAGCACTCTTCTACTCTACTGTGTTTCCTATAGGGCCAGAACAGTGAGGTTGCTCAGAACAAATGAACTGTGCTTCCTAGACACACGGGCCATATCTAGTTCAACTCTGCTTAGGAAACTGAGAAGAATAGTAGCTCCTCTTCAGTCCAATACACTGTACTTGCTGGGAACAGACGGGAGTGCTATTTGCAGTGTGTATGGCAATGGGAGCGATATAGTGACTTTCCTTACCAGAAAACAACTCTTGCTCATAAGACCAGAAACTGCATGTGATTCAACACTATTTATAACTGGGAAACAAACGCTAGCTCGCATTACATGAAACACGCTCTGCTTTAGAGAAAAGAGCATTCTTCTACTCTACTGAGTTTCCTATAGGGCCAGAACAGTGAGCTTGCTTAGAACATAATAACTGTGCTTCCTAGACACACGGTCCATATCTAGTTCAACTCTGCTTAGGAAACTGAGAAGAACAGTAGCTACTCTTCACTCCAATACACTGTACTTGCTGGGAACAGACGCGAGTGCTATTTGCACTGTGTATGGCAATGGGAGCACAATGTGACTTTTCTTACCAGAAAACAACTCTTGTTCGTAGGACCAGAAACTACATGTGATTCAACTCCATTTAGGACTAGGAAACAAACGCTAGCTCGCCTTACAAGAAACACACTCTGCTTTAGATAAAAGAGCACTCATCTACTCTACTGTGTTTCCTATTGGGCCAGAACAGTGAACTTGCTCAGAACATAAGAACTGTGCTTCCTACACACACGGGCCATATCTAGTTCAATTCTGCTTAGGAAACTGACAAGAACAGTAGCTCCTCTTCAGTCCGATACACTGTAATTCCTGGGAACAGACGCGAGTGCTATTTGTACTGTGTATGGCAATGGGAGCGCAATAGTGACTTTCCTTACCAGAAAACAACTCTTGCTCATAGGACCAGAAACTGCATGTGATTCAACTCCATTTAGGACTGGGAAACAAACGCTAGCTCGCCTTACAAGAAACACACTCTGCTTTTGAGAAAGGAGCACCCTTCTACTCTACTGTGTTTCTTATGGGGTCTGAACACTGATCTTGCTCAGAACAAAAGAACTGTGCTTCCTACAAACACGGACCATATCTAGTTCAACTCTGCTTAGGAAATTGACAAGAACAGTAGCTCCTCTTCAGTCCAATACACTGTACTTGCTGGGAACAGACGCGAGTGCTATTTGCACTGTGTATGGCAATGAGACCACAATAGTGACTTTCCTTACCAGAAAACAACTCTTGCTCGGAGGGCCACAAAGTGCATGTGATTCAACGCCATTTAGGACTAGGAAACAAACGCTAGCTCGCCTTACAAGAAACACACTCTGCTTTTGAGAAAAGAGCACTCTTCTACTCTACTGTGTTTCCTATGGGGTCCAAACAGTGAGCTTTCTCAGAACAAAAGAACTGTGCTTCCTACACACATGGACCATATCTAGTTAAACTCTGCTTAGGAAACTGTCAAGAACAATAGCTCCTATTCAGTCCAATACACTGTACTTGCTGGGAACAGACGGGAGTGCTATTTGCAGTGTGTATGGCAATGGGAGCGATATAGTGACTTTCCTTACCAGAAAACAACTCTTGCTCATAAGACCAGAAACTGCATGTGATTCAACACTATTTATAACTGGGAAACAAATGCTAGCTCGCATTACATGAAACACGCTCTGCTTTACAGAAAAGAGCATTCTTCTACTCTACTGTGTTTCCTATCGGGCCAGAACAGTGAGCTTGCTCAGAACATAATAACTGTGCTTCCTAGACACACGGGCCATATCTAGTTCAACTCTGCTTAGGAAACTGAGAAGAACAGTAGCTCCTCTTCACTCCAATACACTGTACTTGCTGGGAACAGACGCGAGTGCTATTTGCACTGTGTATGGCAATGGGAGCACAATGTGACTTTCCTTACCAGAAAACAACTCTTGTTCGTAGGACCAGAAACTGCATGTGATTCAACTCCATTTAGGACTAGGAAACAAACGCTAGCTTGCCTTACAAGAAACACACTCTGCTTCAGATAAAAGAGCACTCATCTACTCTACTGTGTTTCCTATTGGGCCAGAACAGTGAGCTTGCTCAGAACATAAGAACTGTGCTTCCTACACACACGGGCCATATCTAGTTCAACTCTGCTTAGGAAACTGACAAGAACAGTAGCTCTTCTTCAGTCCGATACACTGTAATTCCTGGGAAGAGACGCGAGTGCTATTTGTACTGTGTATGGCAATGGGAGCGCAATAGTGACTTTCCTTAACAGAAAACAACTCTTGCTCATAGGACCAGAAACTGCATGTGATTCAACTCCATTTAGGACTGGGAAACAAACGCTAGCTCCCCTTAGAAGAAACACACTCTGCTTTTGAGAAAGGAGCACTCTTCTACTCTACTGTGTTTCCTATGGGGTCCGAACAGTGAGCTTGCTCAGAACAAAAGAACTGTGCTTCCTACAAACACAGACCATATCTAGTTCAACTCTGCTTAGGAAATTGACAAGAACAGTAGCTCCTCTTCAGTCCAATACACTGTACTTGCTGGGAACAGAAGTGAGTGCTATTTGCACTGTGTATGGCAATGGGAGCACAATAGTGACTTTCCTTAACAGAAAACAACTCTTGCTCATAGGACCAGAAACTGCATGTGATTCAACTCCATTTAGGAATGGGAAACAAACGGTAGCTCGCCTTACAAGAAATACACTCTGCTTTTGAGAAAAGAGCACTCTTCTACTCTACTGTGTTTCCTATGGGGTCCGAATAGTGAGCTTGCTCAGAACAAAAGAACTGTGCTTCCTACACACACGGCCATATCTATTTCAATTCTGCTTAGGAACCTGACAAGAACAGTAGATCCTCTTCAGTCCAATACACTGTACTTTCTGGGAACAGACGCCAGTGCTATTTGTCCTGTGTATGGCAATGGCAGCGCAATAGTGACTCTTCTTACCATAAAACAACTCTTTCTCGTAGGACCAGTAACTGCATGTGATTCAACTCCATTTAGCACTGGGAAAAAAACGCTATCTCGCCTTACAAGAAACACACTTTGCTTTAGAGAAAAGAGCACTCTTCTACTCTACTGTGTTTCCTAGAGGGCCAGTACAGTGAGTTTGCTCAGAACAAAAGAACTGTGCTTCCTACACAAGGGCCGTCTAGTTCAACTCTGCTTAGTAAACTGACAAGAACAGTAGCTCCTATACAGTCCAATACACTGTACTTACTGGGAACAGACGCGAGTGCTACTTGCACTGTGTATTGCATTTGGAGCACAATAGTGACTCTTCTTACCAGAAAACAACTCTTGCTGGTAGTACCAAAAACTGCCTGTGACTCAACTCCATTTAGGACTGGGAAACAAACACGAGCTCGCCTTACAAGAAACACACTCTGCTTTAGAGAAAAGAGCACTCTTCTACTCTACTGTGTTTCCTATAGGGCCAGAACATTGAGCTTGCTCAGAACATAATAACTGTGCTTCCTAGACACACGGGACATGTCTAGTTCAACTCCGCTTAGGAATTTGATAAGAACAATAGCTCCTCTTCAGTCCAATACACTGTACTTGCTGGGAACAGACGCGAGTGCTATTTGCACTGTGTATGGCAATGAGAACGCAATAGTGACTTTCCTTACCAGAAAACAACTCTTGCTCGTAGGACCACAAACTGCATGTGATTCAACGCCATTTAGGACTGGGAAACAAATGCTAGCTCGCCTTACAAAAACACACTCTGCTTTTGCGAGAAGAGCACTCTTCTACTCTACTGTGTTTCCTATAGGGCCAGAACAGTGAGCTTGCTCAGATCAAATGAACTGTGCTTCCTAGACACACGGGCCATATCTAGTTCAACTCTGCTTAGGAAACTGACAAGAACAGTAGCTCCTCTTCAGTCCAATACACTGTAATTGCTGGGAACAGACGGGAGTGCTATTTTCACTGTGTATGGCAATGGGAGCGCAAAATTGACTTTCCTTACCAGAAAACAACTCTTGCTCGTAGGACCAGAAACTGCATGTGATTCAACTCCATTTAGGACTGGGAAACAAACGCTAGCTCGCCTTAAAAGAAAAACACTCTGCTTTTGAGAAAAGAGCACTCTCCTATTCTAATGTGTTTCCTATGGGGTCCGAACAGTGAGCTTGCTCAGAACAAAAGAACTGTGCTTCCTACACACACGGCCATATCTAGTTCATTTCTGCTTAGGAACCTGACAAGAACAGTAGATCCTCTTCAGTCCAAAACACTGTACTTGCTGCGATCAGACGCCAGTGCTATTTGTCCTGTGTGTGGCAGTGGGAACACAATAGTGACTCTTCTTACCAGAAAACAACTCTTGCTCGTAGTACCAGAAACTGCATGGGTTTCAACTCCATTTAGGACTACGAAACAAACGCTAGCTCGCCTTAAAAGAAACACACTCTGCTTTAGAGAAAAGAGCACTCTTCTATTCTACTGTGTTTCCTATAGGGTCCAAACAGTGAGCTTGCTCAGAACAAAAGAACTGTGCTTCCTACACACACGGATAATATCTAGTTCAACTCTGCATAGGAAACTGACAAGAACAGTAGCACCTATTCAGGGCAATACACTGTATTTGCTGGGAAGAGACGCGAGTGCTATTTGCACTGTGTATGGCAATGGGAGCGCAATAGTGACTTTCCTTACCAGAAAACAACTCTTGTTTGTAGGACCAGAAACTGCATGTGATTCAACTCCATTTAGGACTAGGAAACAAACGCTAGCTCGCCTTACAAGAAACACACTCTGCTTTAGATAAAAGAGCACTCATCTACTCTACTGTGTTTCCTATAGGGCCAGAACAGTGAGCTTGCTCAGAACATAAGAACTGTGCTTCCTACACACACGGGCCATATCTAGTTCAACTCTGCTTAGGAAACTGACAAGAACAGTAGCTCCTCTTCAGTCCGATACACTGTAATTCCTGGGAACAGACGCGAGTGCTATTTGTACTGTGTATGGCAATGGGAACACAATAGTGACTTTCCTTACCAGAAAACAACTCTTGCTCGTAGGACCAGAAACTGCATGTGATTCAACTCCATTTAGGACTGGGAAACAAACGCTAGCTCGCCTTTCAAGAAACACACTCTGCTTTTGAGAAAAGAGCACTCTTCTACTCTACTCTGTTTCTTATGGGGTCCGAACAGTGAGCTTGCTCAGAAGAAAAGAACTGTGCTTCCTACACACGGCCATATCTAGTTCAATTCTGCTTAGGAACCTGACAAGAACAGTAGATCCTATTCAGTCCAATACACTGGACTTGCTGGGAACAGACGCATGTGCTATTGGTCCTGTGTATGGCAATGGGAGCGCAATAGTGACTATTCTTACCATAAAACAACTCATGCTCATAGGATCAGAAACTGCATGTGATTCAACTCCATTTAGGACTGGGATACAAACGCTAGCTCGCCTTACAAGAAACACACTCTGCTTTAGAGGAAAGAGCACTCTTCTACTCTACTGTGTTTCCTATGGGGTCCAAACAGTGAGCTTGCTCAGAACAAAAGAACTGTGCTTACTACACACACGGACCATATGTAGTTCAACTCTGCTTAGGAAACTGACAAGAACAGTAGCTGCTCTTCAGTCCAATACACTGTACTTGCTGGGAACAGACGCGAGTGCTATTTGCACTGTGTATGGCAATGAGAACGCAATAGTGACTTTCCTTACCAGAAAACAACTCTTGCTCGTAGGACCACAAACTGCATGTGATTCAACGCTATTTAGGACTGGGAAACAAATGCTAGCTCGCCTTACAAAAACACACTCTGCTTTTGCGAAAAGAGCACTCTTCTACTCTACTGTGTTTCCTATAGGGCCAGAACAGTGAGCTTGCTCAGAAAAAATGAACTGTGCTTCCTAGACACACGGGCCATATCTAGTTCAACTCTGCTTAGGAAACTGAGAAGAACAGTAGCTCCTCTTCAGTCAAATACACTGTAATTGCTGGGAACAGACGGGAGTGCTATTTGCACTGTGTATGGCAATGGGAGCGCAACAGTGACTTTCCTTACCAGAAAACAACTCTTGCTCGTAGGACCAGAAACTGCATGTGATTCAACTCCATTTAGGACTGGGAAACAAATGCTAGCTCGCCTTACAAAAAACACACTCTGCTTTTGAGAAAAGAGCACTCTTCTCCTCTACTGTGTTTCCTATGGGGTCCGAACAGTGAGCTTGCTCAGAACAAAAGAACTGTGCTTCCTACACACACGGCCAATCTAGTTCAATTCTGCTTAGGAACCTGACAAGCACAGTAGATCCTCTTCAGTCCAATACACTGTACTTGCTGCGATCAGACGCCAGTGCTATTTGTCCTGTGTATGGCAATGGCAGCGCAATAGTGACTCTTCTTACCAGAAAACAACTCTTGCTCGTAGTACCAGAAACTGCATGGGTTTCAACTCCATTGAGGACTGCGAAACAAACGCTAGCTCGCCTTATAAGAAACACACTCTGCTTTAGAGAAAAGAGCACTCTTCTATACTGTGTTTCCAATAGGGTCCAAACAGTGAGCTTGCTCAGAACAAAAGAACTGTGCTTCCTACACACACGGATATTATCTAGTTCAACTCTGCATAGGAAACTGACAAGAACAGTAGCACCTATTCAGTGCAATACACTGTACTTGCTGGGAACAGACGCGAGTGCTATTTGCACTGTGTATGGCAATGGAGCACAATAGTGACTTGTCTTACCAGAAAACAACTCTCTCTCGTAGGACCAAAAACTGCATGTGACTCAACTCCATTTAGGACTGGGAAACAAACGCGAGCACGCCTTACAAGAAACACACTCTGCTTTAGAGAAAAGAGCACTCTTCTACTCTACAGTGTTTCCCATAGGGCCAGAACAGTGAGCTTGCTCAGAACATAATAACTGTGCTTCCTAAACACACGGGCCATATCTAGTTCAACTCTGCTTAGGAAACTGACAAGAACAGTAGCTCCTCTTCAGTCCGATACACTGTACTTGCTGAGAACAGACTCGAGTGCTATTTGCACTGTGTATGGCAATTGGAGCACAATAGTGACTTGTCTTACCAGAAAACAACTCTTCCTCGTAGGAAAAAAAACTGCATGTGACTCAACACCATTTAGGACTGGGAAACAAACTCTAGCTCGCCTTACAAGAAACACACTCTGCTTTTGAGAAAAGAGCACTCTTCTACTCTACTGTGTTTCCTATCGGGCCAGAACAGTGAGCTTGCTCAGAAAATAATAACTGTGCTTCCTAGACACACGGGCCATATCTAGTTCAACTCTGCTTAGGAAACTGAAAAGAACAGTAGCTCCTCTTCAGTCCAATACTCTGTAATTTCTGGGAACAGACGGGAGTGCTATTTGCACTGTGTATGGCAATGGGAACGCAACAGTGACTTTCCTTACCAGAAAACAACTCTTGCTCGTAGGACCAGAAACTGCATGTGATTCAACTCCATTTAGGACTGGGAAACAAATGCTAGCTCGCCTTAAAAGAAACACACTCTGCTTTTGAGAAAAGAGCACTCTTCTCCTCTACTGTGTTTCCTATGGGGTGCGAACAGTGAGCTTGCTCAGAACAAAAGAACTGTGCTTCCTACACACACGGCCATATCTAGTTCATTTCTGCTTAGGAAGCTGACAAGAACAGTAGATCCTCTTCAATCCAATACACTGTACTTGCTGCGATCAGACGCCAGTGCTATTTGTCCTGTGTATGGCAATGGGAACACAATAGTGACTCTTCTTACCAGAAAACAATTCTTGCTCGTAGGACCAGAAACTGCATGTGATTCCACTCCATTTAGGACTGGGAAACAAACGCTAGCTCGCCTTACAAGAAACACACTCTGCTTTAGAGAAAAGAGCACTGTTCTACTCTACTGTGTTTAATATGGGGTCCAAACAGTGAGCTTGCTCAGAACAAAAGAACTGTGCTTCCTACACACACGGAACATATCTAGTTAAACTCTGCTTAGGAAACTGACAAGAACAGTAGCTCCTCTTCAGTCCGATACACTGTACTTGCTGGGAACAGACATGAGTGCTATTTGCACTGTGTATGGCAATGGGAGCGCTATAGTGACTTTCCTTACCAGAAAACAACTCTTGCTCGTAGGACGAGAAACTGCATGTGATTCAACTCCATTTAGGAATGGGAAACAAACGGTAGCTCGCCTTACAAGAAACACACTCTGCTTTTGAGAAAAGAGCACTCTTCTCTTCTACTGTGTTTCCTATGGGGTGCGAACAGTGAGGTTGCTCAGAACAAAAGAACTGTGCTTCCTACACACACGGCCATATCTATTTCAATTCTGCTTAAAAACCTGACAAGAACAGTAGATCTTCTTCAGTCCAATACACTGTACTTGCTGGGAACAGACGCCAGTCCTATTTGTCCTGTGTATGGCAATGGCAGTGCAATAGTGACTCTTCTTACCATAAAACTACTCTTGCTCGTAGGAACAGAAACTGCATGTGATTCAACTCCATTTAGGACTGGGAAACAAACGCTAGCTCGCCTTATAAGAAACACACTCTGCTTTAGAGAAAAGAGCACTCTTCTACTCTACTGTGTTTCCTATAGGGCCAGAACAGTGAGCTTGCTCAGAACAAAAGAACTGTGCTTCATACACACGGGCCATATCTAGTTCAACTCTGCTTAGGAAACTGACAAGAACAGTAGCTCCTATTTAGTCCAATACACTGTACTTGCTGGGAACAGACGCGAGTGCTATTTGCACTGTGTATGGCATTTGGAGCGCAATAGTGACTCTTCTTAGCAGAAAACAACTCTTGCTTGTAGTACCAAAAACTGCCTGTGACTCAACTCCATTTTGGACTGGGAAACAAACGTGAGCTCGCCTTACAAGAAACACACTGTGCTTTAGAGAAATGAGCACTCTTCTACTCTACTGTGTTTCCTATAGGGCCAGAACAGTGAGCTTGCTCAGAACATAATAACTGTGCTTCCTAGACACACGGGCCATATCTAGTTCAACTCTGCTTAGGAAACTGAGAAGAACAGTAGCTCCTCTTCACTCCAATACACTGTACTTGCTGGGAACAGCCGCGAGTGCTATTTGCACTGTGTATGTCATTTGGAGCACAATGTGACTTTCCTTACCAGAAAACAACTCTTGTTCGTAGGACCAGAAACTGCATGTGTTTCAACTCCATTTATGACTAGGAAACAAACGCTAGCTCGCCTTACAAGAAACACACTCTGCTTTAGATAAAAGAGCACTCATCTACTCTACTGTGTTTCCTATAGGGCCAGAACAGTGAGCTTGCTCAGAACATAAGAACTGTGCTTCCTACACACACGGGCCATATCTAGTTCAACTCTGCTTAGGAAACTGACAAGAACAGTAGCTCCTCTTCTGTCCGATACACTGTAATTCCTGGGAACAGACGCGAGTGCTATTTGTACTGTGTATGGCAATTTGAGCGCAATAGTGACTTTCCTTACCAGAAAACAACTCTTGCTCGTAGGACCAGAAACTGCATGTGATTCAACTCCATTTAGGACTGGGAAACAAACGCTAGCTTGCCTTACAAGAAACACACTCTGCTTTTGAGAAAAGTGTACTCTTCTACTCTACTATGTTTCTTTGGGGTCCGAACAATGAGCTTGCTCAGAACAAAAGAACTATGTTTCCTACACACACGGCCATATCTAGTTCAATTCTGCTTAGGAACCTGACAAGAACAGTAGATCCTATTCATTCCAATACACTGTACTTGCTTGGAACAGACGCATGTGCTATTGGTCCTGGGTATGGCAATGGGAGCACAATAGTGACTATTCTTACCATAAAACAACTCATGCTCGTAGGACCAGAAACTGCATGTGATTCAACTCCATTTAGGACTGGGATTCAAACGCTAGCTCGCCTTACAAGAAACACACTCTTCTTTAGAGGAAAGAGCACTCTTCTACTCTACTGTGTTTCCTATGGGCCCAAAAACAGTGAGCTTGCTCAGAACATAATAACTGTGCTTCCTACACACATGGGCCATATCTAGTTCAACTCTGCTTAGGAAACTGAGAACAGTAGCTTCTCTTCACTTCAATACACTGTACTTGCTGGGAACAGACGCGAGTGCTATTTGCACTGTGTATGGCAATGGGAGCACAATAGTGACTTTCCTTACCAGAAAACAACTCTTGCTCGTAGGACCACAAAATGCTTGTGATTCAACGCCATTTAGGACTGAAAAACAAATGCTAGCTCGACTTACAAGAAACACACTCTGCTTTTGCTAAAAGAGCACTCTTCTACTCTACTGTGTTTCCTATAGGGCCAGAACAGTGAGCTTGCTCATATCAAATGAACTGTGCTTCCTAGACACACGGGCCTTATCTAGTTCAACTCTTCTTAGGAAACTGAGAAGAACAGTAGCTCCTCTTCAGTCCAATACACTGTAATTGCTGGGAACAGACGGGAGTGCTATTTGCACTGTATGGCAATGGGAGCGCAACAGTGACTTTCCTTACCAGAAAACAACTCTTGCTCGTGGGACCAGAAACTGCATGTGATTCAACTCCATTTAGGACTGGGAAACAAACGCTAGCTTGCCTTACAAGAAACACAGTCTGCTTTTGAGAAAAGAGCACTCTCCTATTCTAATGTGTTTCCAACGGGGTCCGAACAGTGAGCTTGCTCAGAACAAAAGAAATGTGCTTCCTACACACATGGCCATATCTAGTTCAATTCTGCTTAGGAACCTGACAAGAACAGTAGATCCTCTTCAGTTCAATACACTGTACTTGCTGGGAACAGACGCGAGTGCTATTTGCACTGTGTATGGCAATGGGAGCGCAATAGTGACTTTCCTTACCAGAAAACAACTCTTGCTCATAGGACCAGAAACTGCATGTGATTCAACTCCATTTAGGACTGGGAAACAAACGCTAGCTCGCCTTACAAGAAACACACTCTGCTTTAGAGAAAAGAGCACTCTTCTACTCTACAATGCTTCCTATAGGGCCAGAAGAGTGAGCTTGCTCAGACAAAAGAACTGTGCTTCCTACACACAGGCCATGTCTAGTTCAACTCTGCTTAGGAAACTGACAAGAACAGTAGCTCCTATTCAGTCCAATACACTGTACTTGCTGGGAACACACGCCAGTGCTATTTGCACTGTGTATGGCATTTGGAGCGCAATAGTGACTCTTCTTACCAGAAAACAACTCTTGCTCATAGGACCAAAAACTGCCTGTGACTCAATTCTATTTAGGACTGGGAAACAAATGCGAGCTCGCCATACAAGAAATACACTCTACTTTAGAGAAAAGAGCACTCTTCAACTCTACTGTGTTTCCTATATGGCCAGAACAGTGAGCTTGCTCAGAATATAAAAACTGTGCTTCCTACACACACAGGCCATATCTATTTGAACTCTGCTTAGGAAACTGACAAGAACAGTAGATCCTCATCAGTCCAATACACTGTACTTGCTGAGAACAGACGCGAGTGCTATTTGCACTGTGTATGGCAATGAGAGCGCAATAGTGACTTTCCTTACCAGAAAACAACTCTTGCTCTTAGGACCAGAAACTGCATGTATACAACTCCATTTAGGACTGGGAAACAAATGCTAGCTTGCCTTACAAAAAACACACTCTGCTTTTGAGAAAAGAGCACTCTTCTACTCTACTGTGTTTCCTATGAGGTCCGAACAGTGAGCTTGCTCAGAACAAAAGAACTGTGCTTCCTACACACACGGATAATATCTAGTTCAACTCTGCTTAGAAACTGACAAGAACAGTAGCTCCTCTTCAGTCCAATACACTGTACTGCTGGGAACACACGCGAGTGCTATTTGCACTCTGTATGGCAATGGGAGCACAATGTGACTTTCCTTACCAGAAAACAACTCTTGTTCGTAGGACCAGAAACTGCATGTGATTCAACTCCATTTAGGACTGGGAAACAAACGATAGCTCGCCTTACAAGAAACACACTCTGCTTTAGAGAAAAGAGCACTCATCTACTCTACTGTGTTTCCTATAGGGCCAGAACAGTGAGCTTGCTCAGAACATATGAACTGTGCTTCCTGCACACACGGGCCATATCTAGTTCAACTCTGCTTAGGAAACTGACAAGAACAGTAGCTCCTCTTCAGTCTGATACACTGTACTTGCTGGGAACAGACGCGAGTGCTATTTGCACTGTGTATGGCAATGGGAGCGCAATAGTGACTTTCCTTACCAGAAAACAACTCTTGCTCGTAGGACCAGAAACTGCATGTGATTCAACTCCATTTAGGACTGGGAAACAAATGCTAGCTCGCCTTACAAGAAACACACTCTGCTTTAGAGAAAAGAGCACTCTTCTACTCTACAGTGTTTCCTATAGGGCCAGAACAGTGAGCTTGCTCAGAACAAAAGAACTGTGCTTCCTACACACGGGCCATGTCTAGTTCAACTCTGCTTAGGAAACTGACAAGAACAGTAGCTACTATTCAGTCCAATACACTGTACTTGCTGGGAACAGACGCAAGTGCTATTTGCACTGTGTATGGCATTTGGAGCGCAATAGTGACTCTTCTTACCGGAAAACAACTCTTGCTCATAGGACCAAAAACTGCCTGTGACTCAATTCTATTTAGGACTGGGAAACAAATGCGAGCTCGCCTTACAAGAAATACACTCTACTTTAGAGAAAAGAGCACTCTTCAACTCTACTGTGTTTCCTATAGGGCCAGAACAGTGAGCTTGCTCAGAATATAATAACTGTGCTTCCTACACACACAGGCCATATCTATTTCAACTCTGCTTAGGAACCTGAGAAGAACAGTAGATCCTCTTCAGTCCAATACACTGTACTTGCTGGGAACAGACGCGAGTGCTATTTGCACTGTGTATGGCAATGAGAGCGCAATAGTGACTTTTCTTACCAGAAAACAACTCTTGCTCATAGGACTACAAACTGCATGTGATTCAACTCCATTTAGGACTGGGAAACAAATGCTAGCTCGCCTTACAAGAAACACACTCTGCTTTTGAGAAAAGAGCACTCTTCTACTCTCGGTGTTTCCTATGGGGTCCAAACAGTGAGCTTGCTCAGAACAAAAGAACTGTGCTTCCTACACACATGGACCATATCTAGTTCAACTCTGCTTAAAAATCTGACAAGAACAGTAGCTCCTGTTCAGTCCAATACACTGTACTTGCTGGGCACAGACGCGAGTGCTATTTGCACTGTGTATGGCAATTGGAGCACAATAGTGACTCTTCTTACCAGAAAACAACTCTTGATCGTAGGACCAAAAACTGCATGTGACTCAACTCCATTTAGGACTGGGAAACAAATTCGAGCTCGCCTTACGAGAAACACACTCTGCTTTAGAGAAAAGAGCACTCTTCTACTCTACTGTGTTTCCTATATGGCCAGAACAGTGAGCTTGCTCAGAACATAATAACTGTGCTTCCTACACACACCGGCCATATCTAGTTCAACTCTGCTTAGGAACCTGACAAGAACAGTAGATCCTCTTCAGTCCAATACACTGTACTTGCCGGGAACAGACAACAGTGCTATTTGTCCTGTGTATGGCAATGGCAGCGCAATAGTGGCTTTCCTTACCAGAAAACAACTCTTGCTCGTAGGACCAGAAACTGCATGTGATTCAACTCCATTTAGGACTGGGAAACAAACGCTAGCTCGCGTTATAAGAAACACACTCTGCTTTTGAGAAAAGAACACTCTTCTACTCTACTGTGTTTCCTATGGGGTCTGAACATTGAGCTTGCTCAGAACAAAAGAACTGTGCTTCCTATACACACGGCCATGTCTAGTTCAATTCTGCTTAGGAACCTGACAAGAACAGTAGATCCTCTTCAGTCCAATACACTGTACTTGCTGGGAACAGACGCCAGTGCTATTTGTCCTGTGTATGGCAAAGGCGCGCAATAGTGACACTTCTTACCATAAAACAACTCTTGCTCCTAGGACCAGAAACTGCATGTGATTCAACTCCATTTAGGACTGGGAAACAAATGCTAGCTCGCTTTACAAGAAACACACTCTGCTTTAGAGAAAAGAGGACTCTTCTAATCTACTGTGTTTCCTATATGGCCAGAACAGTGAGCTTGCTCAGAACAAAAGAACTGTGCTTCCTACACACGGGCCATATCTATTTCAACTCTGCTTAAGAAACTGACAAGAACAGTAGCTCCTATTTAGTCCAATACACTGTACTTGCTGGGAACAGACGCGAGTGCTATTTGCACTGTGTATGGCATTTGGAGTGCAATAGTGACTCTTCTTACCAGAAAACAACTCTTGCTTGTAGTACCAAAAACTGCCTGTGACTCAACTCCATTTAGGACTGGGAAACAAATGCGAGCTCACCTTACAAGAAATACACTCTGCTTTAGAGAAAAGAGCACTCTTCTACTCTACTGTGTTTCCTATAGGGCCAGAACAGTGAGCTTGCTCAGAACATAAGAACTGTGCTTCCTACATACACGGGCCATATCAAGTTCAACTCTGCTTAGGAACCTGACAAGAACAGTAGATCCTCTTCAGTCCAATACACTGTACTTGCTGGGAACAGACGCCAGTGCTATTTGCACTGTGTATGGCAATGGGAGCGCAATAGTGACTCTTCTTACCAGAAAACAACTCTTGCTCGTAGGACCAGAAACTGCATGGGATTCAACTCCGTTTCTGACTGGGAAACAAACACTAGCTCACCTTACAAGAAACACACTCTGCTTTTGAGAAAAGAGCACTCTTCTACTCTACTGTGTTTCCTATAAGGCCAGAAGAGTGAGCTTGCTTAGAACAAAAGAACTGTGCTTCGTACACACACGGGCCATATCTAGTTCAACTCTGCTTAGGAAACTGACAAGAAGAGTAGACCCTCCTCAGTCCAATACACTGTACATGCTGGTAACATACACCCGTGCTATTTGCCCTGTGTATGACAATGGGAGCATAATTGTGACTCTTCTTACCAGAAAACAACTCTTGCTCATAGGACCGGAAACTGCATGGGTTTCAACTCCATTTTGGACTGGGAAACGAATGCTAGCTTGCCTTACAAGAAACACACTCTGCTTTTGAGAAAAGAGCACTCTTCTACTCTACTGTGTTTCCTATGGTGTCCGAACAGTGAGCTTGCTCAGAAAAAAAGAACAGTGCTTCCTACACACACGGGCCATATCTAGTTCAACTCTGCTTAGGAAACTGACAAGAGCAGTATCTCCTCTTCAGTCCAATACACTGTACTTGCTGGGAGCACACGAGTGCTATTTGCACTGTATATGGAATTGGGAGCGCAATAGTGACTCTTCTTACCAGAAAACAACTTTTGCTCGTAGGACCAGAAACTGCATGGGATTCAACTTCGTTTCTGACTGGGAAACAAACACTAGCTGGCCTTACAAGAAACACACTCTGCTTTTGAGAAAAGAGCACTCTTCTACTCTACTGTGTTTCCTATAGGGCCAGAACAGTGAGCTTGCTCAGAACAATAGAACTGTGCTTCCTACACACACGGACCATATCTAGTTCAACTCTTCTTAGGAAACTGACAAGAACAGTAGCTCCTCTTCAGTCCAATACACTGTACGTGCTGGGAACAGACGCGAGTGCTATTTGCACTGTGTATGGCAAAGGGAGCACAATAGTGACTTTCCTTACCAGAAAACAACTCTTGCTCGTAGTACCAGAAACTGCATGTGATTCAAATCCATTTAGGGCTGGGAAATAAACTCTAGCTCACCCTACAAGAAACACACTCTACTTTTGAGAAAAGAGCACTCTTCTACTCTACTGTGTTTCCTATAGGACCAGAACAGTGAGCTTGCTCAAAACAAAAGAACTGTGCTTCCTACACACACGGGCCATATCTAGTTCAACTCTGCTTAGAAAACTGACAAGAACAGTAGCTCCTCTTCAGTCCAATACACTGTACTTGCTGGGAACAGACGCGAGTGCTATTTGCACTGTGTATGGCAAGGGAACGCAATAGTGACTCTTCTTACCAGAAAACAACTCTTGCTTGCAGGACCAGAAACTGCGTGGGATTCAACTCCGTTTCTGACTGGGAAACAAACACTAGCTAGCCTTACAAGAAACACACTCTGCTTTTGAGAAAAGAGCACTCTTCTACTCTACTGTGTTTCCAAGGAGTCCGAACAGTGAGCTTGCTCAGAACAAAAGAACTGTGCTTATTACACACACGGGTCATATCTAGTTCAACTCTGCTTAGGAAACTGAAGAGAACAGAAGCTCCTCTTCTTTCCAATACACTGTACTTGCTGGGAGCAGACACGAGCGCTATTTGTACTGTGTGTGGCTAAGGGAGCACAATAGTGACTTTCCTTACCAGAAAACAACTCTTGCTCGTAAGTCCAAAAACTGCATGTGATTCAACTCCATTTAGGACTGGGAAACAAACCCTAGCTCACCTTACAAAAAACACACTCTGCTTTGGAGAAAAGAGCACGCTTCTACTCTACTGTGTTTCCTATAGGGCCAGAACAGTGAGCTTGCTCAGAACAAAAGAACTGTGCTTCCTAAACACACGAGCCATATCTAGTTAATCTCTGCTCAGGAAACTGACAAGAACAGTAGACCCTCTTCAGTCCAATACACTGTACTTGCTGGGAATAGACGCCAGTGCTATTTGCACTGTGTATGGCAATTGGACCACAATAGTGGCTCGTCTTACCAGAAAACAACTCTTGCTCATAGGACAAAAAACTGCATGTGACTCAACTCCATTTAGGACTGGGAAACAAACTCTAGCTCGCTTTAAAAGAAACACACTCTGCTTTTGAGAAAAGAGCACCCTTCTACTCTACTGTGTTTCCTATAGGGCCAAAACAGTGAGCTTGCTCAGAAAAAAAGAACTATGCTTCCTACACACACAGGCCATATCTATTTGAACTCTGCTTAGGAAACTGACAAGAACAGTAGATCCTCCTCAGTCCAATACACTGTTTATGCTGGGAACAGACACCCGTGCTATTTGCCCTGTGTATGACAATGGGAGCGTAATTGTGACTCTTCTTACCAGAAAACAACTCTTGCTCGTAGGACCGGAAACTGCATGGGATTCAACTCCATTTATGACTGGGAAACGAAAGCTAGCTCGCCTTACAAGAAACACACTCTGCTTTTGAGAAAAGAGCACTCTTCTACTCTACTGTGTTTCCTATGGTGTCCGAACAGTGAGCTTGCTCAGAAAAAAAGAACTGTGCTTCCTACACACACGGACCATATCTAGTTCAACTCTGCTTAGGAAACTGACAAGAACAGTATCTCCTCTTCAGTCCAATACACTGTACGTGCTGGGAACAGACGCGAGTGCTATTTGCACTGTGTATGGCAAAGGGAGCACAATAGTGACTTTCCTTACCAGAAAACAACTCTTGCTTGTAGGACCAGAAACTGCATGTGATTCAACTCCATTTAGGACTGGGAAACAAACGCTAGCTCGCCTTACAAGAAACACACTCTGCTTTTGAGAAAAGTGTACTCTTCTACTCTACTATGTTTCTTTGGGGTCCGAACAATGAGCTTGCTCAGAACAAAAGAACTATGTTTCCTACACACACGGCCATATCTAGTTCAATTCTGCTTAGGAACCTGACAAGAACAGTAGATCCTATTCATTCCAATACACTGTACTTGCTTGGAACAGACGCATGTGCTATTGGTCCTGGGTATGGCAATGGGAGCACAATAGTGACTATTCTTACCATAAAACAACTCATGCTCGTAGGACCAGAAACTGCATGTGATTCAACTCCATTTAGGACTGGGATTCAAACGCTAGCTCGCCTTACAAGAAACACACTCTTCTTTAGAGGAAAGAGCACTCTTCTACTCTACTGTGTTTCCTATGGGCCCAAAAACAGTGAGCTTGCTCAGAACATAATAACTGTGCTTCCTACACACATGGGCCATATCTAGTTCAACTCTGCTTAGGAAACTGAGAACAGTAGCTTCTCTTCACTTCAATACACTGTACTTGCTGGGAACAGACGCGAGTGCTATTTGCACTGTGTATGGCAATGGGAGCACAATAGTGACTTTCCTTACCAGAAAACAACTCTTGCTCGTAGGACCACAAAATGCTTGTGATTCAACGCCATTTAGGACTGAAAAACAAATGCTAGCTCGACTTACAAGAAACACACTCTGCTTTTGCTAAAAGAGCACTCTTCTACTCTACTGTGTTTCCTATAGGGCCAGAACAGTGAGCTTGCTCATATCAAATGAACTGTGCTTCCTAGACACACGGGCCTTATCTAGTTCAACTCTTCTTAGGAAACTGAGAAGAACAGTAGCTCCTCTTCAGTCCAATACACTGTAATTGCTGGGAACAGACGGGAGTGCTATTTGCACTGTATGGCAATGGGAGCGCAACAGTGACTTTCCTTACCAGAAAACAACTCTTGCTCGTGGGACCAGAAACTGCATGTGATTCAACTCCATTTAGGACTGGGAAACAAACGCTAGCTTGCCTTACAAGAAACACAGTCTGCTTTTGAGAAAAGAGCACTCTCCTATTCTAATGTGTTTCCAACGGGGTCCGAACAGTGAGCTTGCTCAGAACAAAAGAAATGTGCTTCCTACACACATGGCCATATCTAGTTCAATTCTGCTTAGGAACCTGACAAGAACAGTAGATCCTCTTCAGTTCAATACACTGTACTTGCTGGGAACAGACGCGAGTGCTATTTGCACTGTGTATGGCAATGGGAGCGCAATAGTGACTTTCCTTACCAGAAAACAACTCTTGCTCATAGGACCAGAAACTGCATGTGATTCAACTCCATTTAGGACTGGGAAACAAACGCTAGCTCGCCTTACAAGAAACACACTCTGCTTTAGAGAAAAGAGCACTCTTCTACTCTACAATGCTTCCTATAGGGCCAGAAGAGTGAGCTTGCTCAGACAAAAGAACTGTGCTTCCTACACACAGGCCATGTCTAGTTCAACTCTGCTTAGGAAACTGACAAGAACAGTAGCTCCTATTCAGTCCAATACACTGTACTTGCTGGGAACACACGCCAGTGCTATTTGCACTGTGTATGGCATTTGGAGCGCAATAGTGACTCTTCTTACCAGAAAACAACTCTTGCTCATAGGACCAAAAACAGCCTGTGACTCAATTCTATTTAGGACTGGGAAACAAATGCGAGCTCGCCATACAAGAAATACACTCTACTTTAGAGAAAAGAGCACTCTTCAACTCTACTGTGTTTCCTATATGGCCAGAACAGTGAGCTTGCTCAGAATATAAAAACTGTGCTTCCTACACACACAGGCCATATCTATTTGAACTCTGCTCAGGAAACTGACAAGAACAGTAGACCCTCTTCAGTCCAATACACTGTACTTGCTGGGAATAGACGCCAGTGCTATTTGCACTGTGTATGGCAATTGGACCACAATAGTGGCTCGTCTTACCAGAAAACAACTCTTGCTCATAGGACAAAAAACTGCATGTGACTCAACTCCATTTAGGACTGGGAAACAAACTCTAGCTCGCTTTAAAAGAAACACACTCTGCTTTTGAGAAAAGAGCACCCTTCTACTCTTCTGTGTTTCCTATAGGGCCAAAACAGTGAGCTTGCTCAGAAAAAAAGAACTGTGCTTCCTACACACACAGGCCATATCTATTTGAACTCTGCTTAGGAAACTGACAAGAACAGTAGATCCTCCTCAGTCCAATACACTGTTTATGCTGGGAACAGACACCCGTGCTATTTGCCCTGTGTATGACAATGGGAGCGTAATTGTGACTCTTCTTACCAGAAAACAACTCTTGCTCGTAGGACCGGAAACTACATGGGATTCAACTCCATTTATGACTGGGAAACGAAAGCTAGCTCGCCTTACAAGAAACACACTCTGCTTTTGAGAAAAGAGCACTCTTCTACTCTACTGTGTTTCCTATGGTGTCCGAACAGTGAGCTTGCTCAGAAAAAAAGAACTGTGCTTCCTACACACACGGACCATATCTAGTTCAACTCTGCTTAGGAAACTGACAAGAACAGTATCTCCTCTTCAGTCCAATACACTGTACGTGCTGGGAACAGACGCGAGTGCTATTTGCACTGTGTATGGCAAAGGGAGCACAATAGTGACTTTCCTTACCAGAAAACAACTCTTGCTCGTAGGACCAGAAACTGCATGTGATTCAACTCCATTTAGGACTGGGAAACAAACGCTAGCTCGCCTTACAAGAAACACACTCTGCTTTTGAGAAAAGTGTACTCTTCTACTCTACTATGTTTCTTTGGGGTCCGAACAATGAGCTTGCTCAGAACAAAAGAACTATGTTTCCTACACACACGGCCATATCTAGTTCAATTCTGCTTAGGAACCTGACAAGAACAGTAGATCCTATTCATTCCAATACACTGTACTTGCTTGGAACAGACGCATGTGCTATTGGTCCTGGGTATGGCAATGGGAGCACAATAGTGACTATTCTTACCATAAAACAACTCATGCTCGTAGGACCAGAAACTGCATGTGATTCAACTCCATTTAGGACTGGGATTCAAACGCTAGCTCGCCTTACAAGAAACACACTCTTCTTTAGAGGAAAGAGCACTCTTCTACTCTACTGTGTTTCCTATGGGCCCAAAAACAGTGAGCTTGCTCAGAACATAATAACTGTGCTTCCTACACACATGGGCCATATCTAGTTCAACTCTGCTTAGGAAACTGAGAACAGTAGCTTCTCTTCACTTCAATACACTGTACTTGCTGGGAACAGACGCGAGTGCTATTTGCACTGTGTATGGCAATGGGAGCACAATAGTGACTTTCCTTACCAGAAAACAACTCTTGCTCGTAGGACCACAAAATGCTTGTGATTCAACGCCATTTAGGACTGAAAAACAAATGCTAGCTCGACTTACAAGAAACACACTCTGCTTTTGCTAAAAGAGCACTCTTCTACTCTACTGTGTTTCCTATAGGGCCAGAACAGTGAGCTTGCTCATATCAAATGAACTGTGCTTCCTAGACACACGGGCCTTATCTAGTTCAACTCTTCTTAGGAAACTGAGAAGAACAGTAGCTCCTCTTCAGTCCAATACACTGTAATTGCTGGGAACAGACGGGAGTGCTATTTGCACTGTATGGCAATGGGAGCGCAACAGTGACTTTCCTTACCAGAAAACAACTCTTGCTCGTGGGACCAGAAACTGCATGTGATTCAACTCCATTTAGGACTGGGAAACAAACGCTAGCTTGCCTTACAAGAAACACAGTCTGCTTTTGAGAAAAGAGCACTCTCCTATTCTAATGTGTTTCCAACGGGGTCCGAACAGTGAGCTTGCTCAGAACAAAAGAAATGTGCTTCCTACACACATGGCCATATCTAGTTCAATTCTGCTTAGGAACCTGACAAGAACAGTAGATCCTCTTCAGTTCAATACACTGTACTTGCTGGGAACAGACGCGAGTGCTATTTGCACTGTGTATGGCAATGGGAGCGCAATAGTGACTTTCCTTACCAGAAAACAACTCTTGCTCATAGGACCAGAAACTGCATGTGATTCAACTCCATTTAGGACTGGGAAACAAACGCTAGCTCGCCTTACAAGAAACACACTCTGCTTTAGAGAAAAGAGCACTCTTCTACTCTACAATGCTTCCTATAGGGCCAGAAGAGTGAGCTTGCTCAGACAAAAGAACTGTGCTTCCTACACACAGGCCATGTCTAGTTCAACTCTGCTTAGGAAACTGACAAGAACAGTAGCTCCTATTCAGTCCAATACACTGTACTTGCTGGGAACACACGCCAGTGCTATTTGCACTGTGTATGGCATTTGGAGCGCAATAGTGACTCTTCTTACCAGAAAACAACTCTTGCTCATAGGACCAAAAACTGCCTGTGACTCAATTCTATTTAGGACTGGGAAACAAATGCGAGCTCGCCATACAAGAAATACACTCTACTTTAGAGAAAAGAGCACTCTTCAACTCTACTGTGTTTCCTATATGGCCAGAACAGTGAGCTTGCTCAGAATATAAAAACTGTGCTTCCTACACACACAGGCCATATCTATTTGAACTCTGCTCAGGAAACTGACAAGAACAGTAGACCCTCTTCAGTCCAATACACTGTACTTGCTGGGAATAGACGCCAGTGCTATTTGCACTGTGTATGGCAATTGGACCACAATAGTGGCTCGTCTTACCAGAAAACAACTCTTGCTCATAGGACAAAAAACTGCATGTGACTCAACTCCATTTAGGACTGGGAAACAAACTCTAGCTCGCTTTAAAAGAAACACACTCTGCTTTTGAGAAAAGAGCACCCTTCTACTCTACTGTGTTTCCTATAGGGCCAAAACAGTGAGCTTGCTCAGAAAAAAAGAACTGTGCTTCCTACACACACAGGCCATATCTATTTGAACTCTGCTTAGGAAACTGACAAGAACAGTAGATCCTCCTCAGTCCAATACACTGTTTATGCTGGGAACAGACACCCGTGCTATTTGCCCTGTGTATGACAATGGGAGCGTAATTGTGACTCTTCTTACCAGAAAACAACTCTTGCTCGTAGGACCGGAAACTGCATGGGATTCAACTCCATTTATGACTGGGAAACGAAAGCTAGCTCGCCTTACAAGAAACACACTCTGCTTTTGAGAAAAGAGCACTCTTCTACTCTACTGTGTTTCCTATGGTGTCCGAACAGTGAGCTTGCTCAGAAAAAAAGAACTGTGCTTCCTACACACACGGACCATATCTAGTTCAACTCTGCTTAGGAAACTGACAAGAACAGTATCTCCTCTTCAGTCCAATACACTGTACGTGCTGGGAACAGACGCGAGTGCTATTTGCACTGTGTATGGCAAAGGGAGCACAATAGTGACTTTCCTTACCAGAAAACAACTCTTGCTCGTAGGACCAGAAACTGCATGTGATTCAACTCCATTTAGGACTGGGAAACAAACGCTAGCTCGCCTTACAAGAAACACACTCTGCTTTTGAGAAAAGTGTACTCTTCTACTCTACTATGTTTCTTTGGGGTCCGAACAATGAGCTTGCTCAGAACAAAAGAACTATGTTTCCTACACACACGGCCATATCTAGTTCAATTCTGCTTAGGAACCTGACAAGAACAGTAGATCCTATTCATTCCAATACACTGTACTTGCTTGGAACAGACGCATCTGCTATTGGTCCTGGGTATGGCAATGGGAGCACAATAGTGACTATTCTTACCATAAAACAACTCATGCTCGTAGGACCAGAAACTGCATGTGATTCAACTCCATTTAGGACTGGGATTCAAACGCTAGCTCGCCTTACAAGAAACACACTCTTCTTTAGAGGAAAGAGCACTCTTCTACTCTACTGTGTTTCCTATGGGCCCAAAAACAGTGAGCTTGCTCAGAACATAATAACTGTGCTTCCTACACACATGGGCCATATCTAGTTCAACTCTGCTTAGGAAACTGAGAACAGTAGCTTCTCTTCACTTCAATACACTGTACTTGCTGGGAACAGACGCGAGTGCTATTTGCACTGTGTATGGCAATGGGAGCACAATAGTGACTTTCCTTACCAGAAAACAACTCTTGCTCGTAGGACCACAAAATGCTTGTGATTCAACGCCATTTAGGACTGAAAAACAAATGCTAGCTCGACTTACAAGAAACACACTCTGCTTTTGCTAAAAGAGCACTCTTCTACTCTACTGTGTTTCCTATAGGGCCAGAACAGTGAGCTTGCTCATATCAAATGAACTGTGCTTCCTAGACACACGGGCCTTATCTAGTTCAACTCTTCTTAGGAAACTGAGAAGAACAGTAGCTCCTCTTCAGTCCAATACACTGTAATTGCTGGGAACAGACGGGAGTGCTATTTGCACTGTATGGCAATGGGAGCGCAACAGTGACTTTCCTTACCAGAAAACAACTCTTGCTCGTGGGACCAGAAACTGCATGTGATTCAACTCCATTTAGGACTGGGAAACAAACGCTAGCTTGCCTTACAAGAAACACAGTCTGCTTTTGAGAAAAGAGCACTCTCCTATTCTAATGTGTTTCCAACGGGGTCCGAACAGTGAGCTTGCTCAGAACAAAAGAAATGTGCTTCCTACACACATGGCCATATCTAGTTCAATTCTGCTTAGGAACCTGACAAGAACAGTAGATCCTCTTCAGTTCAATACACTGTACTTGCTGGGAACAGACGCGAGTGCTATTTGCACTGTGTATGGCAATGGGAGCGCAATAGTGACTTTCCTTACCAGAAAACAACTCTTGCTCATAGGACCAGAAACTGCATGTGATTCAACTCCATTTAGGACTGGGAAACAAACGCTAGCTCGCCTTACAAGAAACACACTCTGCTTTAGAGAAAAGAGCACTCTTCTACTCTACAATGCTTCCTATAGGGCCAGAACAGTGAGCTTGCTCAGACAAAAGAACTGTGCTTCCTACACACAGGCCATGTCTAGTTCAACTCTGCTTAGGAAACTGACAAGAACAGTAGCTCCTATTCAGTCCAATACACTGTACTTGCTGGGAACACACGCGAGTGCTATTTGCACTGTGTATGGCATTTGGAGCGCAATAGTGACTCTTCTTACCAGAAAACAACTCTTGCTCATAGGACCAAAAACTGCCTGTGACTCAATTCTATTTAGGACTGGGAAACAAATGCGAGCTCGCCATACAAGAAATACACTCTACTTTAGAGAAAAGAGCACTCTTCAACTCTACTGTGTTTCCTATATGGCCAGAACAGTGAGCTTGCTCAGAATATAAAAACTGTGCTTCCTACACACACAGGCCATATCTATTTGAACTCTGCTTAGGAAACTGACAAGAACAGTAGATCCTCATCAGTCCAATACACTGTACTTGCTGAGAACAGACGCGAGTGCTATTTGCACTGTGTATGGCAATGAGAGCGCAATAGTGACTTTCCTTACCAGAAAACAACTCTTGCTCTTAGGACCAGAAACTGCATGTATACAACTCCATTTAGGACTGGGAAACAAATGCTAGCTTGCCTTACAAAAAACACACTCTGCTTTTGAGAAAAGAGCACTCTTCTACTCTACTGTGTTTCCTATGAGGTCCGAACAGTGAGCTTGCTCAGAACAAAAGAACTGTGCTTCCTACACACACGGATAATATCTAGTTCAACTCTGCTTAGAAACTGACAAGAACAGTAGCTCCTCTTCAGTCCAATACACTGTACTGCTGGGAACACACGCGAGTGCTATTTGCACTCTGTATGGCAATGGGAGCACAATGTGACTTTCCTTACCAGAAAACAACTCTTGTTCGTAGGACCAGAAACTGCATGTGATTCAACTCCATTTAGGACTGGGAAACAAACGATAGCTCGCCTTACAAGAAACACACTCTGCTTTAGAGAAAAGAGCACTCATCTACTCTACTGTGTTTCCTATAGGGCCAGAACAGTGAGCTTGCTCAGAACATATGAACTGTGCTTCCTGCACACACGGGCCATATCTAGTTCAACTCTGCTTAGGAAACTGACAAGAACAGTAGCTCCTCTTCAGTCTGATACACTGTACTTGCTGGGAACAGACGCGAGTGCTATTTGCACTGTGTATGGCAATGGGAGCGCAATAGTGACTTTCCTTACCAGAAAACAACTCTTGCTCGTAGGACCAGAAACTGCATGTGATTCAACTCCATTTAGGACTGGGAAACAAATGCTAGCTCGCCTTACAAGAACACACTCTGCTTTAGAGAAAAGAGCACTCTTCTACTCTACAGTGTTTCCTATAGGGCCAGAACAGTGAGCTTGCTCAGAACAAAAGAACTGTGCTTCCTACACACGGGCCATGTCTAGTTCAACTCTGCTTAGGAAACTGACAAGAACAGTAGCTACTATTCAGTCCAATACACTGTACTTGCTGGGAACAGACGCAAGTACTATTTGCACTGTGTATGGCATTTGGAGCGCAATAGTGACTCTTCTTACCAGAAAACAACTCTTGCTCATAGGACCAAAAACTGCCTGTGACTCAATTCTATTTAGGACTGGGAAACAAATGCGAGCTCGCCTTACAAGAAATACACTCTACTTTAGAGAAAAGAGCACTCTTCAACTCTACTGTGTTTCCTATAGGGCCAGAACAGTGAGCTTGCTCAGAATATAATAACTGTGCTTCCTACACACACAGGCCATATCTATTTCAACTCTGCTTAGGAACCTGACAAGAACAGTAGATCCTCTTCAGTCCAATACACTGTACTTGCTGGGAACAGACGCGAGTGCTATTTGCACTGTGTATGGCAATGAGAGCGCAATAGTGACTTTTCTTACCAGAAAACAACTCTTGCTCATAGGACTACAAACTGCATGTGATTCAACTCCATTTAGGACTGGGAAACAAATGCTAGCTCGCCTTACAAAAAACACACTCTGCTTTTGAGAAAAGAGCACTCTTCTACTCTCGGTGTTTCCTATGGGGTCCAAACAGTGAGCTTGCTCAGAACAAAAGAACTGTGCTTCCTACACACATGGACCATATCTAGTTCAACTCTGCTTAAAAATCTGACAAGAACAGTAGCTCCTGTTCAGTCCAATACACTGTACTTGCTGGGCACAGACGCGAGTGCTATTTGCACTGTGTATGGCAATTGGAGCACAATAGTGACTCTTCTTACCAGAAAACAACTCTTGATCGTAGAACCAAAAACTGCATGTGACTCAACTCCATTTAGGACTGGGAAACAAATTCGAGCTCGCCTTACGAGAAACACACTCTGCTTTAGAGAAAAGAGCACTCTTCTACTCTACTGTGTTTCCTATATGGCCAGAACAGTGAGCTTGCTCAGAACATAATAACTGTGCTTCCTACACACACCGGCCATATCTAGTTCAACTCTGCTTAGGAACCTGACAAGAACAGTAGATCCTCTTCAGTCCAATACACTGTACTTGCCGGGAACAGACAACAGTGCTATTTGTCCTGTGTATGGCAATGGCAGCGCAATAGTGGCTTTCCTTACCAGAAAACAACTCTTGCTCGTAGGACCAGAAACTGCATGTGATTCAACTCCATTTAGGACTGGGAAACAAACGCTAGCTCGCGTTATAAGAAACACACTCTGCTTTTGAGAAAAGAACACTCTTCTACTCTACTGTGTTTCCTATGGGGTCTGAACATTGAGCTTGCTCAGAACAAAAGAACTGTGCTTCCTATACACACGGCCATGTCTAGTTCAATTCTGCTTAGGAACCTGACAAGAACAGTAGATCCTCTTCAGTCCAATACACTGTACTTGCTGGGAACAGACGCCAGTGCTATTTGTCCTGTGTATGGCAAAGGCGCGCAATAGTGACACTTCTTACCATAAAACAACTCTTGCTCCTAGGACCAGAAACTGCATGTGATTCAACTCCATTTAGGACTGGGAAACAAATGCTAGCTCGCTTTACAAGAAACACACTCTGCTTTAGAGAAAAGAGGACTCTTCTAATCTACTGTGTTTCCTATATGGCCAGAACAGTGAGCTTGCTCAGAACAAAAGAACTGTGCTTCCTACACACGGGCCATATCTATTTCAACTCTGCTTAAGAAACTGACAAGAACAGTAGCTCCTATTCAGTCCAATACACTGTACTTGCTGGGAACAGACGCGAGTGCTATTTGCACTGTGTATGGCATTTGGAGTGCAATAGTGACTCTTCTTACCAGAAAACAACTCTTGCTTGTAGTACCAAAAACTGCCTGTGACTCAACTCCATTTAGGACTGGGAAACAAATGCGAGCTCACCTTACAAGAAATACACTCTGCTTTAGAGAAAAGAGCACTCTTCTACTCTACTGTGTTTCCTATAGGGCCAGAACAGTGAGCTTGCTCAGAACATAAGAACTGTGCTTCCTACATACACGGGCCATATCAAGTTCAACTCTGCTTAGGAACCTGACAAGAACAGTAGATCCTCTTCAGTCCAATACACTGTACTTGCTGGGAACAGACGCCAGTGCTATTTGCACTGTGTATGGCAATGGGAGCGCAATAGTGACTCTTCTTACCAGAAAACAACTCTTGCTCGTAGGACCAGAAACTGCATGGGATTCAACTCCGTTTCTGACTGGGAAACAAACACTAGCTAGCCTTACAAGAAACACACTCTGCTTTTGAGAAAAGAGCACTCTTCTACTCTACTGTGTTTCCTATAAGGCCAGAAGAGTGAGCTTGCTTAGAACAAAAGAACTGTGCTTCGTACACACACGGGCCATATCTAGTTCAACTCTGCTTAGGAAACTGACAAGAAGAGTAGACCCTCCTCAGTCCAATACACTGTACATGCTGGTAACATACACCCGTGCTATTTGCCCTGTGTATGACAATGGGAGCATAATTGTGACTCTTCTTACCAGAAAACAACTCTTGCTCATAGGACCGGAAACTGCATGGGTTTCAACTCCATTTAGGACTGGGAAACGAATGCTAGCTTGCCTTACAAGAAACACACTCTGCTTTTGAGAAAAGAGCACTCTTCTACTCTACTGTGTTTCCTATGGTGTCCGAACAGTGAGCTTGCTCAGAAAAAAAGAACAGTGCTTCCTACACACACGGGCCATATCTAGTTCAACTCTGCTTAGGAAACTGACAAGAACAGTATCTCCTCTTCAGTCCAATACACTGTACTTGCTGGGAGCACACGAGTGCTATTTGCACTGTATATGGAATTGGGAGCGCAATAGTGACTCTTCTTACCAGAAAACAACTTTTGCTCGTAGGACCAGAAACTGCATGGGATTCAACTTCGTTTCTGACTGGGAAACAAACACTAGCTGGCCTTACAAGAAACACACTCTGCTTTTGAGAAAAGAGCACTCTTCTACTCTACTGTGTTTCCTATAGGGCCAGAACAGTGAGCTTGCTCAGAACAATAGAACTGTGCTTCCTACACACACGGACCATATCTAGTTCAACTCTTCTTAGGAAACTGACAAGAACAGTAGCTCCTCTTCAGTCCAATACACTGTACGTGCTGGGAACAGACGCGAGTGCTATTTGCACTGTGTATGGCAAAGGGAGCACAATAGTGACTTTCCTTACCAGAAAACAACTCTTGCTCGTAGTACCAGAAACTGCATGTGATTCAAATCCATTTAGGGCTGGGAAATAAACTCTAGCTCACCCTACAAGAAACACACTCTACTTTTGAGAAAAGAGCACTCTTCTACTCTACTGTGTTTCCTATAGGACCAGAACAGTGAGCTTGCTCAAAACAAAAGAACTGTGCTTCCTACACACACGGGCCATATCTAGTTCAACTCTGCTTAGAAAACTGACAAGAACAGTAGCTCCTCTTCAGTCCAATACACTGTACTTGCTGGGAACAGACGCGAGTGCTATTTGCACTGTGTATGGCAAGGGAACGCAATAGTGACTCTTCTTACCAGAAAACAACTCTTGCTTGCAGGACCAGAAACTGCGTGGGATTCAACTCCGTTTCTGACTGGGAAACAAACACTAGCTAGCCTTACAAGAAACACACTCTGCTTTTGAGAAAAGAGCACTCTTCTACTCTACTGTGTTTCCAAGGAGTCCGAACAGTGAGCTTGCTCAGAACAAAAGAACTGTGCTTATTACACACACGGGTCATATCTAGTTCAACTCTGCTTAGGAAACTGAAGAGAACAGAAGCTCCTCTTCTTTCCAATACACTGTACTTGCTGGGAGCAGACACGAGCGCTATTTGTACTGTGTGTGGCTAAGGGAGCACAATAGTGACTTTCCTTACCAGAAAACAACTCTTGCTCGTAAGTCCAAAAACTGCATGTGATTCAACTCCATTTAGGACTGGGAAACAAACCCTAGCTCACCTTACAAAAAACACACTCTGCTTTGGAGAAAAGAGCACGCTTCTACTCTACTGTGTTTCCTATAGGGCCAGAACAGTGAGCTTGCTCAGAACAAAAGAACTGTGCTTCCTAAACACACGAGCCATATCTAGTTAATCTCTGCTCAGGAAACTGACAAGAACAGTAGACCCTCTTCAGTCCAATACACTGTACTTGCTGGGAATAGACGCCAGTGCTATTTGCACTGTGTATGGCAATTGGACCACAATAGTGGCTCGTCTTACCAGAAAACAACTCTTGCTCATAGGACAAAAAACTGCATGTGACTCAACTCCATTTAGGACTGGGAAACAAACTCTAGCTCGCTTTAAAAGAAACACACTCTGCTTTTGAGAAAAGAGCACCCTTCTACTCTACTGTGTTTCCTATAGGGCCAAAACAGTGAGCTTGCTCAGAAAAAAAGAACTGTGCTTCCTACACACACAGGCCATATCTATTTGAACTCTGCTTAGGAAACTGACAAGAACAGTAGATCCTCCTCAGTCCAATACACTGTTTATGCTGGGAACAGACACCCGTGCTATTTGCCCTGTGTATGACAATGGGAGCGTAATTGTGACTCTTCTTACCAGAAAACAACTCTTGCTCGTAGGACCGGAAACTGCATGGGATTCAACTCCATTTATGACTGGGAAACGAAAGCTAGCTCGCCTTACAAGAAACACACTCTGCTTTTGAGAAAAGAGCACTCTTCTACTCTACTGTGTTTCCTATGGTGTCCGAACAGTGAGCTTGCTCAGAAAAAAAGAACTGTGCTTCCTACACACACGGACCATATCTAGTTCAACTCTGCTTAGGAAACTGACAAGAACAGTATCTCCTCTTCAGTCCAATACACTGTACGTGCTGGGAACAGACGCGAGTGCTATTTGCACTGTGTATGGCAAAGGGAGCACAATAGTGACTTTCCTTACCAGAAAAAAACTCTTGCTCGTAGTACCAGAAACTGCATGTGATTCAAATCCATTTAGGACTGGGAAACAAACTCTAGATCACCCTACAAGAAACACACTCTACTTTTGAGAAAAGAGCACTCTACTACTCTACTGTGTTTCCTATAGAGAGAGAACAGTGAGCTTGCTCAGAAGTAAAGAACTGTGCTTCCTACACACACGGGCCATATCTAGTTCAACTCTGCTTAGAAAACTGACAATAACAGTAGCTCCTCTTAAGTCCAATACACTGTACTTGCTGGGAACAGACGCGAGTGCTATTTGCACTGTGTATGGCAAGGGAACGCAATAGTGACTCTTCTTACCAGAAAACAACTCTTGCTTTCAGGACCAGAAACTGCGTGGGATTCAACTCCGATTAGGACTGGGAAACAAACACTAGCTAGCCTTGCAAGAAACACACTCTGCTTTTGAGAAAACAGCACTCTTCTACTCTCCTGTGTTTCCTATAGGGCCAGAACAGTGAGCTTGCTCAGAACAAAAGAACTGTGCTTACTACACACACGGGTCATATCTAGTTCAACTCTGCTTAGGAAACTGACAATAACAGTAGCTCCTCTTCTTTCCATACACTGTACTTGCTGGAAGCAGACACGAGAGCTATTTGCACTGTATATGACATTGGGAGCTCAATAGTGACTCTTCTTACCAGAAAACAACTCTTGCTCGTAGGACCAGAAACTGCATGGGATTCAACTTCGTTTCTGACTGGGAAACAAACACTAGCTAGTCTTACAAGAAACACACTCTGCTTTTGAGAAAAGAGCACGCTTCTACTCTACTGTGTTTCCTATAGGGCCAGAACAGTGAGCTTGCTCAGAACAAAAGAACTGTGCTTCCTAAACACACGGGCCATATCTAGCTCAACTCTGCTCATGAAACTGACAAGAACACTAGACCCTCTTCAGTCCAATACACTGTACTTGCTGGGAACAGACGCCAGTGCTATTTGCACTGTGTATGGCAATTGGACCACAATAGTGACTCGTCTTACCAGAAAACAACTCTTGCTCATAGGACAAAAAACTGCATGTGACTCATCTCCATTTAGGACTGGAAAACAAACTCTAGCTCGCTTTACAAGGAACACACTCTGCTTTTGAGAAAAGAGCACTATTCTACTCTACTGTGTTTCCTATAGGGCCAAAACAGTGAGCTTGCTCAGAAAAAAAGAACTGTGCTTCCTACACACACGGGCCATATCTAGTTCAACTCTGCTTAGGAACCTGACAAGAACAGTAGATGTTCTTCAGTCCAATACACTGTACTTGCTGCGAACAGACGCCAGTGCTATTTGTCCTGTGTATGGCAATGGCAGCGCAATAGTGAGTCTTCTTACCAGAAAACAACTCTTGCTCGTAGAACCAAAACCTGCATGGGATTCAACTCCTTTTAAAACTGCGAAACAAACACTAGCTCGCCTTACAAGAAACACACTCTGCTTTAGAGAAAAGAGCACTCGTCTACTCTACTGTGTTTCCTATGGGTTCCAAACAGTGAGCTTGCTCAGAACAAAAGAACTGTGCTTCCTACACACACGGATCATATCTAGTTCAACTCTGCTTAGGAAACTGACAAGAACAGTAGCACCTATTCAGTCCAATACACTGTACTTGCTGGGAACAGACGCGAGTGTTATTTGCACTGTTTATGGCAATGGGAGCGCAATGTGACTTTCCTTACCAGAAAACAACTCTTGTTCGTAGGACCAGAAACTGCATGTGATTCAACTCCATTTAGGACTGGGAAACAAACGCTAGCTTGCCTTACAAAAACCACACTCTGCTTTTGAGAAAAGAGCACTTTTCTACACTTCTGTGTTTCCTATGGGGTCCGAAAAGTGAGCTTGCTCAGAACAAAAGAACTGTGCTTCCTACACACACGGCCATATCTAGTTCAATTCTGATTAGGAACCTGACAGAGCAGTAGATCCTCTTCAGTCCAATACACTGTACTTGCTGGGAACAGACGCCATTGCTATTTGCCCTGTGTATGAAAATGGGAGCGTAATAGTGACTCTTCTTAAAAGAAAACAACTCTTGCTCATAGGACCAGAAACTGCATGTGATTCAACTCCATTTTGGACTGGGAAACAAATGCTAGCTCGCCTAAAAAGAAATACACTCTGCTTTTGAGAAAAGAGTACTCTTCTACTCTACTGTGTTTCCTATGGGGACTGAACAGTGAGCTTGCTCAGAAAAAAAGAACTGTGCTTCCTACACACACGGGCCATATGTAGTTCAACTCTGCTCAGGAAACTGACAGGAACAGTAGCTCCTCTTCAGTCCAATACACTGTACTTGCTGGGAGCAGAAGCGAGTGCTATTTGCACTGTATATGACATTGGGAGCTCAATAGTGACTCTTCTTACCAGAAAACAACTCTTGCTTGTAGGACAAAAAACTGCATGTGATTCAACTCCATTTAGGACTCAGAAACAAACGCTAGCTCGCCTTACAAGAAACACACTCTGCTTTTGAGAAAAGAGCATGCTTCTACTCTACTGTGTTTCCTATAGGGCCAGAACAGTCAGCTTGCTCAGAACAAAAGAACTGTGCTTCCTACACACACGGCCATATCTAGTTCAACTCTGCTTAGGAAACTGACAAGAAGAGTAGATCCTCTTCAGTCCAATACACTGTACATGCTGGGAACAGACGCCCGTGCTATTTGCCCTGTGTATGACAATGGAGCACAATAGTGACTCTTCTTACCAGAAAACAACTCTTGCTCGTAGGACCAGAAACTGCATGGGATCCATCTCCATTTAGGACTGGGAAAAAATGCTAGCTTGCCTTACGAGAAACACACTCTGCTTTTGAGAAAAGAGCACTCTTCTACTCTACTGTGTTTCCTATGGGGTCCGAACAGTGAGCTTGCTCAGAACAAAAGAACTGTGCTTCCTACACACACGGGCCATATCTAGTTCAACTCTTGTTAGAAAACTGACAAGAACACTATCTCCTCTTCTGTCCAATACACTGTACTTGCTGGGAACAGACGCGAGTGCTATTTGCACTGTGTATGGCAATGGGAGCGCAATAGTGACTCTTCTTACCAGAAAACAACTCTTGCTTGTAAGACCAGAAACTGCATGGAATTCAACTCCGTTTCTGACTGGGAAACAAACACTAGCTAGCCTTACAAGAAACACACTCTGCTTTTGAGAAAAGAGCACTCTTCTACTCTACTGTGTTTCCTATAAGGCCAGAAGAGTGAGCTTGCTTAGAACAAAAGAACTGTGCTTCCTATACACACGGCCATGTCTAGTTCAATTCTGCTTAGGAAACTGACAAGAAGAGTAGATCCTCTTCAGTCCAATACACTGTACATGCTGGGAACAGACGCCCGTGCTATTTGCCCTGTGTACGACAATGGGAGCACAATAGTGGCTTTCCTTACCAGAAAACAACTCTTGCTCGTAGGACCAGAAACTGCATGTGATTCAACTCCATTTAGGACTGGGAAACAAATGCTAGCTCGCTTTACAAGAAACACACTCTGCTTTAGAGAAAAGAGGACTCTTCTAATCTACTGTGTTTCCTATATGGCCAGAACAGTGAGCTTGCTCAGAACAAAAGAACTGTGCTTCCTACACACGGGCCATATCTATTTCAACTCTGCTTAAGAAACTGACAAGAACAGTAGCTCCTATTCAGTCCAATACACTGTACTTGCTGGGAACAGACGCGAGTGCTATTTGCACTGTGTATGGCATTTGGAGTGCAATAGTGACTCTTCTTACCAGAAAACAACTCTTGCTTGTAGTACCAAAAACTGCCTGTGACTCAACTCCATTTAGGACTGGGAAACAAATGCGAGCTCACCTTACAAGAAATACACTCTGCTTTAGAGAAAAGAGCACTCTTCTACTCTACTGTGTTTCCTATAGGGCCAGAACAGTGAGCTTGCTCAGAACATAAGAACTGTGCTTCCTACATACACGGGGCCATATCAAGTTCAACTCTGCTTAGGAACCTGACAAGAACAGTAGATCCTCTTCAGTCCAATACACTGTACTTGCTGGGAACAGACGCCAGTGCTATTTGCACTGTGTATGGCAATGGGAGCGCAATAGTGACTCTTCTTACCAGAAAACAACTCTTGCTCGTAGGACCAGAAACTGCATGGGATTCAACTCCGTTTCTGACTGGGAAACAAACACTAGCTAGCCTTACAAGAAACACACTCTGCTTTTGAGAAAAGAGCACTCTTCTACTCTACTGTGTTTCCTATAAGGCCAGAAGAGTGAGCTTGCTTAGAACAAAAGAACTGTGCTTCGTACACACACGGGCCATATCTAGTTCAACTCTGCTTAGGAAACTGACAAGAAGAGTAGACCCTCCTCAGTCCAATACACTGTACATGCTGGTAACATACACCCGTGCTATTTGCCCTGTGTATGACAATGGGAGCATAATTGTGACTCTTCTTACCAGAAAACAACTCTTGCTCATAGGACCGGAAACTGCATGGGTTTCAACTCCATTTAGGACTGGGAAACGAATGCTAGCTTGCCTTACAAGAAACACACTCTGCTTTTGAGAAAAGAGCACTCTTCTACTCTACTGTGTTTCCTATGGTGTCCGAACAGTGAGCTTGCTCAGAAAAAAAGAACAGTGCTTCCTACACACACGGGCCATATCTAGTTCAACTCTGCTTAGGAAACTGACAAGAACAGTATCTCCTCTTCAGTCCAATACACTGTACTTGCTGGGAGCACACGAGTGCTATTTGCACTGTATATGGAATTGGGAGCGCAATAGTGACTCTTCTTACCAGAAAACAACTTTTTGCTCGTAGGACCAGAAACTGCATGGGATTCAACTTCGTTTCTGACTGGGAAACAAACACTAGCTGGCCTTACAAGAAACACACTCTGCTTTTGAGAAAAGAGCACTCTTCTACTCTACTGTGTTTCCTATAGGGCCAGAACAGTGAGCTTGCTCAGAACA